>NC_037677.1:75442863-75465341 GCF_003255815.1 Theropithecus gelada | reverse complement strand
GACTCCCATACAATAATAATGGGAGACTTCAACACTCCATTGTCAACATTAGACAGATCAACGAGACAGAAAGTTAACAAGGATATCCAGGAATTGAACTCATCTCTGCAGCAAGCAGACCTAATAGACATCTATAGAACTCTCCACCCCAAATCAACAGAATATACATTCTTCTCAGCACCACATCGTACTTATTCCAAAATTGACCACGTAATTGGAAGTAAAGCACTCCTCAGCAAATGTACAAGAACAGAAATTATAACAAACTGTCTCTCAGACCACAGTGCAATCAAACTAGAACTCAGGACTAAGAAACTCAATCAAAACCGCTCAACTACATGGAAACTGAACAACCTGCTCCTGAATGACTACTGGGTACATAACGAAATGAAGGCAGAAATCAAGATGTTCTTTGAAACCAATGAGAACAAAGATACAACATACCAGAATCTCTGGGACACATTTAAAGCAGTGTGTAGAGGGAAATTTATAGCACTAAATGCCCACAAGAGAAAGCAGGAAAGATCTAAAATTGACACTCTAACATCGCAATTAAAAGAACTAGAGAAGCAAGAGCAAACACATTCGAAAGCTAGCAGAAGGCTAGAAATAACTAAGATCAGAGCAGAACTGAAGGAGATAGAGACACAAAAAACCCTCCAAAAAATCAATGAATCCAGGAGTTGGTTTTTTGAAAAGATCAACAAAATTGACAGACCACTAGCAAGACTAATAAAGAAGAAAAGAGAGAAGAATCAAATCGACGCAATTAAAAATGAAAAAGGGGATATCACCACCGACCCCACAGAAATACAAACTACCATCAGAGAATACTATAAACACCTCTACGCAAATAAACTGGAAAATCTAGAAGAAATGGATAATTTCCTGGACACTTACACTCTTCCAAGACTAAACCAGGAAGAAGTTGAATCCCTGAATAGACCAATAGCAGGCTCTGAAATTGAGGCAACAATTAATAGCCTACCAACCAAAAAAAGTCCAGGACCAGATGGATTCACAGCTGAATTCTACCAGAGGTATAAGGAGGAGTTGGTACCATTCCTTCTGAAACTATTCCAATCAATAGAAAAAGAGGGAATCCTCCCTAACTCATTTTATGAGGCCAACATCATCCTGATACCAAAGCCTGGCAGAGACACAACAAAAAAAGAGAATTTTAGACCAATATCCCTGATGAACATCGATGCAAAAATCCTCAATAAAATACTGGCAAACCGGATTCAGCAACACATCAAAAAGCTTATCCACCATGATCAAGTGGGCTTCATCCCTGGGATGCAAGGCTGGTTCAACATTCGCAAATCAATAAACATAATCCAGCATATAAACAGAACCAAAGACAAGAACCACATGATTATTTCAATAGATGCAGAAAAGGCTTTTGACAAAATTCAACAGCCCTTCATGCTAAAAACGCTCAATAAATTCGGTATTGATGGAACGTACCTCAAAATAATAAGAGCTATTTATGACAAACCCACAGCCAATATCATACTGAATGGGCAAAAACTGGAAAAATTCCCTTTGAAAACTGGCACAAGACAGGGATGCCCTCTCTCACCACTCCTATTCAACATAGTGTTGGAAGTTCTGGCCAGGGCAATCAGGCAAGAGAAAGAAATCAAGGGTATTCAGTTAGGAAAAGAAGAAGTCAAATTGTCCCTCTTTGCAGATGACATGATTGTATATTTAGAAAACCCCATTGTCTCAGCCCAAAATCTCCTTAAGCTGATAAGCAACTTCAGCAAAGTCTCAGGATACAAAATTAATGTGCAAAAATCACAAGCATTCTTATACACTAGTAACAGACAAACAGAGAGCCAAATCATGAATGAACTTCCATTCACAATTGCTTCAAAGAGAATCAAATACCTAGGAATCCAACTTACAAGGGATGTAAAGGACCTCTTCAAGGAGAACTACAAACCACTGCTCAGTGAAATAAAAGAGGACACAAACAAATGGAAGAACATACCATGCTCATGGATAGGAAGAATCAATATCGTGAAAATGGCCATACTGCCCAAGGTAATTTATAGATTCAATGCCATCCCCATCAAGCTACCAATGAGTTTCTTCACAGAATTGGAAAAAACTGCTTTAAAGTTCATATGGAACCAAAAAAGAGCCCGCATCTCCAAGACAATCCTAAGTCAAAAGAACAAAGCTGGAGGCATCACGCTACCTGACTTCAAACTATACTACAAGGCTACAGTAACCAAAACAGCATGGTACTGGTACCAAAACAGAGATATAGACCAATGGAACAGAACAGAGTCCTCAGAAATAATACCACACATCTACAGCCATCTGATCTTTGAAAAACCTGAGAGAAACAAGAAATGGGGAAAGGATTCCCTATTTAATAAATGGTGCTGGGAAAATTGGCTAGCCATAAGTAGAAAGCTGAAACTGGATCCTTTCCTTACTCCTTATACGAAAATTAATTCAAGATGGATTAGAGACTTAAATGTTAGACCTAATACCATAAAAATCCTAGAGGAAAATCTAGGTAGTACCATTCAGGACATAGGCATGGGCAAAGACTTCATGTCTAAAACACCAAAAGCAATGGCAGCAAAAGCCAAAATTGACAAATGGGATCTCATTAAACTAAAGAGCTTCTGCACAGCAAAAGAAACTACCATCAGAGTGAACAGGCAACCTACAGAATGGGAGAAAATTTTTGCAATCTACTCATCTGACAAAGGGCTAATATCCAGAACCTACAAAGAACTCCAACAAATTTACAAGAAAAAAACAAACAACCCCATCAAAAAGTGGGCAAAGGATATGAATAGACATTTCTCAAAAGAAGACATTCATACAGCCAACAAACACATGAAAAAATGCTCATCATCACTGGCCATCAGAGAAATGCAAATCAAAACCACAATGAGATACCATCTCACACCAGTTAGAATGGCGATCATTCAAAAGTCAGGAAACAACAGGTGCTGGAGAGGATGTGGAGAAATAGGAACACTTTTACACTGTTGGTGGGATTGTAAACTAGTTCAACCATTATGGAGAACAGTATGGCGATTCCTCAAGGATCTAGAACTAGATGTACCATATGACCCAGCCATCCCATTACTGGGTATATACCCAAAGGATTATAAATTATGCTGCTATAAAGACACATGCACACGTATGTTTATTGCAGCACTATTCACAATAGCAAAGACTTGGAATCAACCCAAATGTCCATCAGTGACAGATTGGATTAAGAAAATGTGGCATATATACACCATGGAATACTATGCAGCCATAAAAAAGGATGAGTTTGTGTCCTTTGTAGGGACATGGATGCAGCTGGAATCCATCATTCTTAGCAAACTATCACAAGAACAGAAAACCAAACACCGCATGTTCTCACTCATAGGTGGGAACTGAACAATGAGATCACTTGGACTCGGGAAGGGGAACATCACACACCGGGGCCTATCATGGGGAGGGGGGCGGGGGGAGGGATTGCATTGGGAGTTATACCTGATGTAAATGACGAGTTGATGGGTGCAGCACACCAACAAGGCACAAGTATACATATGTAACAAACCTGCACGTTATGCACATGTACCCTACAACTTACAGTATAATAATAATAAATAAATTTAAAAAAAAAAAAAAAAAAAAAAAAAGAAATAATAATCTAGACGACAGTGAGCAGAAAAAGAAGCAGCAGCCACTAATACTTAAGGGTACCTACCTGTGAAAGAAGATGGTAATAGATAGGGTAGTTTCTTGGTGCATCAGTGGGTTGAGGTGAAATAAGTTTATTTTATAGTTTTGTTTTTGTTTCCTTTAAGAATAAAGGGAGCTTATTTGAGTGAGCTTCTAGACTGAGGAAGTGTAGATTGACAGTAGAGGAAATTAAAAAGTGGTGTTTAACCAGGAGCAACCCCTTGCAGGGGTTGATTTAAGGTAACAGGTATTAAGGCTGTGGTTAACTAGTTTTGGACTTGTTCACCTCACTTTGTGAGTTCTTCCACTGACACTTTGCTCATTTTATTGAAATAACTGATATCAATTTCTGGTTTCTAGTCCTCTTTAGGTTCTGCTAGTTATGGTCACAGACTTAATGATAAAAGCTGTTGATTCTGCCAGACACATGTCCAGTAAAATGCTTAGCTTGTAGCAGGTCCTCAATAAATATTTGTTAAAACTAATTTGAACATATTTTCCTGAGTTTGGGAAGAAGGGGGTGAGACAGATAAAAATGATCATATATTTGATGTAAACTGGAGAAAATTCAGTGTAAATTCCCTCTATTTTCCTCAGTCTATTTGGAGATAAAGTCATCTCCTGGGAGAATAAGGGGATGGATTGGAGACTCAAAGAAACTAGGGAGTGTTCAGAACAGCTGCTTATGGAAAATGCATAGAAAAAAATTAAAAACTTGCCAAGATGAACTGAATATCCAGCTGAGGCTGCATGGTATGAACTTGTCGTTGAGTTTCTTAGGATAGTTCTATGCCTTTTGCTAGTTCTTTGGTCACTCAAAAGTGGAGAAAATGGAGAGGGGTTATCTTTGGTGAGACAAGTATGGCAGAAAGCCTGAGGACTGGAAATTTGAGAGTGTTTGCTAAAAAGATGAAATGATCAGCTGAAGGCTGCGATGGCACAGGGAGAATTCAAGCCAGCAGGGAAGCTAGAGAGGGCAGGAGCTGGAGTCATAATAAACTAGAGAACTTATTAGGTGTTCTCTAGCTTGTTGCGTGTGGGGTTGAGGGCATTCAAGATTGTGTTGGTAGGAGGTTGTAGCCACAGAAGGAAAGACAGCTTAAAAAAAGAGGTTGAGTGGTCTGGCTTGTGACAAAGTGCAGTTTACAGCTGGGTTTATGGGTTGCTTATGTATAATTACTCTCACAATTTGACATTTCTCAGCATCTTTAGGAGTGTCTAACAAAATTAAATTAGATTCTTTAAACAAGCAAAAAGAAACTTGTTAATGAGTTACTACCAAGTAAGATGGAAACAGTGTCAACGTGACTAGTTTGTGAGATTCGATGTGACTTTAAGACTTTGAGCAGCCAAACTAATGTTCAATTCAAAGTAATTGAATTTCATGTATGGAAGAATGCCTTATGTAACAGCCGATTAGTGCTTTTGCTAGCCAGTTTTGAAATGTTACATGTCCAAACACCTCATAACTTATGCATGTTCTCCAGTGAGAATTACATCATAGGTCGAAAGAAAATAAATGCATCCATGATTCTTAGATGTTACATAATCTAAGAACTTCATAACTTCCTAGTTACATAATCTGTAGTTATTATATAATCTCATGGCTCTTTACAAAGGGGGAAATCAAGCTATTCTCAGAGAAATTCAGTTGGATGATTGGATGAAAGAACTGTGTGTATGTGTATGTGCGTGTGTGTGTGTAATTTTGCACATATACAAATACTTAAGTTAGAATTGATCTGACCTTTTCCCTGGCTGCTTTCCCCAGCCCACTCCAATGAACAACTAGGTCATCTTACAGTTCCAGAACGTTAAAAGTTGTGACCTGTGCCATCCCAGGACTATGCACAGGATTCCTTGGAGTCATAAGGAATGTTCTTCATTCTTCCAGCCATTTCACTCTATTCCTGGCTTTTAGCTCTGCCCCAGTGGTTATTTATGCTCAGCCCTACTTGCCCTGTCAATAGCCCCTGAACCAGTTGCACGTTCAGTTGGTGACTTCAAGATGTGGACACTTTGGCTTACAGACTGGCAGTCACCAGAACACATCTGCCCAGAGCCCTGGTTGCCCCGGTCCTGGTGAAGCAGGTACTGCACCTTCAGGTCTCTATTTTCCTTGCACTTCTGGTTACTTATCTTGGTGGAGTCTGGGTGAGAAGAAAGTTCAAGAGATGAAAGCAGATAGAGTTCCTGAGGATCTCACTGCCTGTCCTGGCTGTCTGTTCCCTCCCTTGGCAGCCCAGTGTCTCATTTGAGGTTAGACACCTGTCTGATGCAGGTGTAAACTGATACACCTACCTCCCCATTTGCAGCGGGAATCTGGAGTCTCCTGTGGCAATTTTGTAGGGGTGGATTTTGGGAGACTTTTATCTAGGCATTTCTGCCTTGTATAAAGTGTGGCTTACTTTCCTGTTCTGTGCATGTTACTATGCATTACTGTGCATAATTCAAGTATGTGCTTCTTTCAAGTATGAATCATCTGGTTTCCTTCCTTGTTTGGGAAGTTATCCTCTCCTTCACCTATCAGTCTTTTAAGAGGGGAGAGGAACAATGCGGAACTGTATTTCACTACTACAGTGAACGTATCATTGTGCGTTACTGGCATAATAACATGCACAAAATACATGTTATTTCCTTTTGGAGCACCCTCTTGAAAATATGGACCACACAAGACATGTACATTTGTGGCAGACTCTTAAATGTGTAAGGATGCAGTGAGGTTTTGCTTAGCCTGATCCTTCCATCTGTGACTTCCACTTCCTTGCCACTCCTGCCCTACTACAATCCCCAACTACAGACTCTGTCCAGATGTAATTCAGCAAGCATTTTAAAATACCAAATTATCTCTCTACCTCTGTCTTGACTGTGGTCCTCGTTGTGCTTTTTTCAAGTATGCATCATCTAGTCTCCATCCTTGTTTGTGAAGTTACCCTCTCTTTCACCTATCAGTCTTTTAAGAGGGGAGAGGAGCAATGTGTAACTGTATTTCACCACTGGCATGAACATACCATATCAGAAGGCAGAAATATGTATTTTTGTAATTACATGGCGTGTGTTTTTGTCTGTTGGTTTGCTTATTGTACAAACAAATCCACATGGTTTACTTGCTGGTCTTCTTGAATTTTTCAGATGGTGAGCCTGTGGATCCTCATCTCATCCAAGATGACTTCCTGGCCACCTCAGGCCATGTTAAACAACCTGGAATGCTAGTATTACTACCAGCAGTGTCTGAGGGAGACATCCCATAGGCTGTTGGTTTTCCAGAATCATGTTTTCAGGGAAAAGGCAATAATTTTTTTATGATGAAGTAAGTTCTTAAAAAATTGCCTTATTCTTTTGATTAATGTTTCTGAAGAGCTTTGTGGGGAATGGTTGCACACTTTATAATGTTTCCTTTACAATTGGGGAACTTGGAGACCAACTTTAATGTTGATTGTTAAGGCCATTTCACTTAAAAAATTTAGCTATTAAAAAATTATCTGCTGTCTTTCTTATATCCACAAGGGATTAGAATCTATTTCTTTTGCCATGTAATTTTAATTATATTCAAATATACTGAAAATTCAATCATCTAACTCTTCCCTGGTCATTTAAAATTGTTTGCAACCTTGAATGGGAAAAGTTAAAATGTTAAAAATGAGACCAGATAAGCGTGTGCATTTTCATTCAGATAAGACTACCCACAATAGATTTAATCATTTAACCAGTTTTAATAATAATAATAATAGTGAAAACTACTATAATTTATTGAACACCCAGCTAGTCAGCTGTTGGATTTTACATGTCTTATAATTTGTCTCATTCTTCTGAATAGCAATTCAATCAGATGAGCATTCCATCTCAAAGTCAAGAACAGGCTTAGAGAAGTTAAAGAAACTTCATATGTTTCCATTAACTTGTAGGTTCTTTGGCTGGGATCTGCACCTACAGTTCATCCGTCTGGGCAGCCCATCATCTTCATAGTGCTTAGAGCTTCCAGACTAGGACCCTGGCACTGCCGTTGTATACTCCAGTATCACATGTATATTTTTGAGCACTTTAATTGTTAAGTCTTTCTGATTTCAACAACTAATGTTGCTATTATATGTCATGCACAAATAGGAGACAGCTGTTCAGCCCCCATCCATCCTGTCTATTACATACTGAAAGGAAATCAGCTGGTTGTGTTTTATTTGGGAGTGACTGGAATTGGTCTCTGCCCATTTTTGTGTGTGATCATCTTAAAAATGTATCTATTACTATGGAATGTTCTGCAGTTGCTTCCTAAGGTTGAATACACAGTTGATGGGAAATATCTTTTAATCTACATACAAAGGAAGAAGTTTACCCCAGTGAAGTTCAGATGTATAGGCTGTTGTTATGCAAAATGAAACTTTTTCCTCCTGGAATTTGGCAGACTTTTGAGTCCAGGAGGAGGAGGGGTATGTATGTGGATGGAAGATTGAGGAAACATGAAGTTGCTTTAGAAATGTAGGGAGTTGATTAAAAAGTAAGCATAGATGCTTATTTTACAGAACTTTGTAACTTTGTCTCACTAATGTTAACGGTAGACATTAAAAAATGATAGAATTTAGTGTTGCTCTTTTCTTTACAAAGAAAACTATACCATAGAAAATGGAATTTTCTAGGGGACAGTAAGAGAATAATATATATATGATTGAAATTCTCAGTTTTTGGTCATATTTTATTCATTTAATTCTCTTTGAGAAAGCTTAGTGCATAAGTATCCAAAGTCTCTAACCAGATTGTTAAGTTAAAAAATGGTTTTCAGGCTGAGTGCAATGACTCATGCCTATAATCCCAGCACTTTGGGAGGCTGAGGTGGGCAGATCACTTGAGCCCAGGAGTTCGAGACCAGCCTGTGTACCATAGTGCAACCCCATTTCTACTAAAAATATAGAAATTAGCGGAGTGTGGTGGTGTGTGCCTGTAGTCCCAGCTACTTGGGAGGCTGAGGCAGAGGGATCACTTAAACCTGGGAAGCTGAGGCTACAGTAAGCCAAGATCATGCCACTGTTCTCCAGCCTGGGTGACAGAGCAAGATCTTGTCTCGAAAAAAAAAAGTAGGGTGGAGGGAGGCAGCAGTTCATACTTAAGAATTACAAAAGGATTCCTGGCAAAGTTGTCCAAAAAAGTAGATTTCTTTTTATACTGAAAATATAATCTTTAGAAACTGGATTTATATTCCTTTAGCAGCAAACCTGATTAATGTCAGTTAACAGCTTCTTCTTAATCAAGTACAGACATACCTTAGAGACATTGTAGGTTTGGTTCTAGACCACTGCAATAAAGCAAATATCACAATAAAGTGAGTCACACACATTTTTAGTTTACCAATGCATATAAAAGTTGTGTTTACATTACATGGTAGTTGATAAAGTGTGCAAAAGCATTATGTCTTTAAAAAATGTACGTACTTTAAAAATCTTTTTTGCTAAAAACTGCTAGTGATCATCTGAGCTTTCAGAGACTCATAATCTTTTTGCTGGTGGAGGGTCTTACTGACTGATCAGAATGATGGTTGCTGAAGGTTAGGATGGCTGTGGCAATTTCTTATAAAAGTCAACAATGAAGTTTGCCCCATCGGTGGACTCTTCCTCCCATGAAAAATTTCTGTGTAGCATGTGATGCTATCGCATTTTATCCAGAGTAGAACTTGGATAAAATTCTAGTTCTAGCAGAGTAGAACAGAGCATGTGATGTCACAATTGACGTCAGTCCTCTGAAACTCTGCCACTGCTTTATCAACTAAGTTTATATAATATTGTGCATTTTTGGTTTTCATTTCAACAATCTTCATAGCATCTTTATCATAAGACGAAGAACGCATGTTCTTTGCTTATCCATTAGAAGCAATGTCTCATCCACGCAAGTTTTATCCTGAGATTATAGAAATTCATTTATATCTTTAGGATCAACTTCTAATTACAATTCTCTTGCTGTTTTTACCACAACTGCAGTTACTTTCTTTATTGAAATCTTGAACTCCCTCAAAGTCATCCATGAGAGTTGAAATCAACTTCTTCCAAACTCCCGTTATAATTGCTATTTTGACCTCCTCCTATGAGTCATGAATTTCCTTAATGATATCTAGAATAATACATCCTTTCCAGAGATTTTCAGTTTACTTTGCCGAGATCCATCAGAGGAATAACTGTGTCAGCTATAGCCTTACAAAATGTATTTCTTTCTTTTTTATTTTTTTTTTGAGACAGAGTCTCGCTCTGTTGCCCAGACTGGAGTGCAGTGGCCCGATCTTGACTCACTGCAAGCTCCACCTCCTGGGTTCACGCCATTCTCCTGCCTCAGCCTCCCGAGTAGCTGGGACTACCAGTGCCTGCCACCATGCCCGGCTAATTTTTTGTATTTTTAGTAGAGACGGGGTTTCACCGTGTTAGCCAGGATGGTCTCTATCTCCTGACCTCGTGATCTGCCCACCTCGGCCTCCCAAAGTGCTGGGATTACAGGCATGAGCCTACAAAATATGTTTCTTAAATAATAATAATACTTGAAAGTCATAATTACTCCTATATCCACGGGGTACAGAATGAATATTGTTCATTGCAGGCATGAAAGCAATCTTTTGTACATCTTCATCAGACCTCTTTGGTGACCAGGTTCATTGTCAATGAGTACTAATACTTTGTTTGTTATTTTAATATTTAAAGAAGGAATCTTTTTTTCCTGAGCAGTAAGTCTCAACAGTGGGCTTAAAATATTCAGCAAATCATACTGCAGACACATGTGCTGTTATCTAGACTTCGTTACATTTATAGAGAACAGACAGAATAGATTTAGCGTAATTCTTGAAGATCCTGGGATTTTGGGGATGGTAAATGAGCATTGGCTTCGACTTATAGTCACCAGCTGCGTTAACCTCTGTCAAGAGCATCAGTCTGTCTTTGAAAGCTTTGAAGCCAGACATTGACTTCTCCTTTCTAGCTAGGAAAGTTCTAGATGACACCTTTTTTTTCCCCAAAGAGAAGGCTGTTTTGTCTGCATTGAAAATCCGTTGTTCAGTGTAGTCACCTTTATCAATTTTCTTAGCTAGATCTTCTAGATAACTTGCTACAGCTTCTACATCAGCACTTGCTGCTTCACTTTGCATTTTAAAGTTATGGAGATGGCATCTTTTCTTAAACTTTATGAACCTGTCTGTCTTAGCCTCCAACTTTTCTTCTTTAGCTTCCTTACCTCTCTCGGCCTTCAGAAAATTGAAGAGATTTAGGGCTTTGCTCTGGATTAGGCTTTGTTGTGGTTTCTTTCATTTTCTATCCAGATCACTAAAATTTTCTTCATATTAGCAATAAGGCTTGTGTTTGTTCTCACACTGCTTTAAAGAAATACCTGAGACCAGGTAATTTATAAAGAAAAGAGGTTTAATTGGCTCAGGATTCCACAGGTTTTACAGAAAGTATAGTGGCATCTCCTTCTGGGGAGGCCTCAGGGAGCTTTTACTCATGGTGAAGGCCAAGTGGTAGCAGGCATCTTAGATGACAGGAGCAGGATGAAGAGAGTGAAAGAGGCAGAGGTACAACACACTTTTAAACAACCACATCTTGCAATAACTCACTCACTATTGTGATGACAGTACCAAGGGGGATGCTGTTAAACCATTCATGAAGGATCCATCCAATGGTCCAGTTGCCTCCCACCAGGCCCCACCTCCAACATTGGAGATTACTATTCAACATGAGGTTTTGTGAGGACACAGATTTAAGCTGTATCTTTCTGCCCCGACCCCCCAGATCTCATATCCTTCTCACATTGCAAAATACAATCATACCTTCCCAACAGTCCCCCAAGTCTTAACTCATTCCAGTATTAATTCAGATATCCAAAGTTACAGGTCTCATTTGAGACGAGGCAAGTCCCTTCTGCCCATGAGCCTGTAAAATAAAAAACAAGTTAGTTACTTCCAAGATACAATGAAGGTATAGGCATTAGGTAAAATACTCCAGTTCCAAAAGGTAGAAAACAGCAAAAAAGGGGGCTACAGGCCCTGTGCAAGTCAGAAACCCAGCAGGACAGTCATTGAATCTTAAAACTCCAACCAAAATAATGTCCTTTGACTTCATGTCCCACATCCAGGGCACACTGGCATGAGAGGTGGGCTCCCAAGGTCTTAGGCAGCTCTACTCCTGTGGCCTTGCAGGGTTTCACCCCTGTGGCTGCTGTAATGGGATAGCATTGAGTGCCTATGGCTTTTCCAGTGTGGGGTGCAAGTTGCCAGTGGTTTACCATTCCAGGGTTTGGAGGACGGTATCCTTCTATTCACAGCTCCACTAGGCAATGCCCCAGTGGGGACTCTGTGTGGATGCCCCAACCCCACATTTCTCTTCCATACTGCCCTATTAGAGGTTCTCAGTGAGGTCTCTTCACCTGTAGCAGGCTTCTGCTTGGACATCCAGGCTTTTTCATATATCCTCTAAAATCTAGGCAGAGGCTCCCAGGCCTCAGTCTTTCATTCTGTGTACCTGCGATCTTAACACAATGTGGAAACCACTGATGCTTCTAGCCTGCACCTTCTGAAGCAGAGTCCTGAGTGGTACCTGTGCTCCTTTGAGTCAGGGCTGCAGCTGGAGCAGCAGGGATACCAGGAGCAGTGTCTTAAGGCTGGTGCAGGGTTGCAGGGCCCTTGGCCTGGCCCAAGAAACCATTCAGTCCTCCTAGGCCTCCCTGCCTATGATGGGGGATTATGCAAATTCCTGCAACTTGCTTGAATTCCTCCTTTGAAAATGGGTTTTTCTTTTCTAACACATAACTAGGCTGCAAATTTTTCTAAACTTTTATGTTGTGCTTCTCTTTTAAATAAGAGTACCATTTCAGATAACCTCTTTGCTCATGCATATGAGCATATGTTATTAGAAGCAGGTTAGGCTATTTACTTGAATGTTTTGCTGCTTAGAAATTTTTTTTACCAGATACTCTAAATCATCTCTCTCAAGTTCGAAGTTCCACAGATCCCTACTGGAGAACAATCCAGGCAAGTTCTTTGCTAAAGCATAACAAAAGTGACTACTGGAGTTCCCACTAAGTTCCTTCTCTCCATCTGAGATCTCCTCAGCCTGGAACTTCACTGTCCATATCACTCTAAGCATTTTAGTTACAACCATTCAATAAGTCTCTAGGAAGTTCCAAACTTCCCTTCATCTTCCCCCTCATCTTCCTGTCTTCTTCTGAGTCCCCCATACTCTTTGAACCTGTTCCTATTACCCAGTTCCAACATTGCTTCCACATTTTCAGGTACCACTCCTGGTAGCAGTTTTCTGTATTAGTCTGTTCTCACACTGTTATAATAAAAATTTAAAAAAAAACCATGAAACTGCGTAATTGTTAAACAAAAGAGGCTTAATTGTCTCGTGGTTGACAGGCTGTATAGGAAGCTTGGCAGCATCTTCCTCTGGAGAGGCCTCAGGAAGCTTGTACTCATGGCAGAAGGCAAAGTGGGAGCAGGTGTCTTACATGGGAGGAGCAGGACAAGGGGGGAGAGAGAGAGAGAGAGAGTGAGAGAGAGAGGAGGTGCTACACACTTTTAAACAACCAGATCTCTCAAAAATTCACTCACTGTTGTCATGACAGTACCAAGAGGGATGGTGTTAAACCATTCATGAAGGATCCACCCCGATGATCCAGTCACCTCCCACCAGGCCTAACCTCCAACTTTGGAGACTACAATTCAAAATGAGATTTTGCGGGGACACAGATCCAAACTATATCAAGGCTATTTCTCTTTCTTATCATTTGTGTGTTCACTGGAGTGGCACTTTTCATTTCCTTCAAGAACTTTTCATTTGCCTTCACAGCTTGGCTACCTGTTTGGTTTAAGTGGCTTAGCTTTTGGCCTGTTTTGGCTTTCAACATGCCTTGCTTACTAAGCTTAATCATTTCTAGCTTTTCATTTAATGTGAGAGGTGTGTGAATCTTCCTTCTGCTTGAACATTTAGAAGCCATTGTAGGGTTATTAATTGTCCTAGTTTCAGTATTATTCTTTCTCAGGGAATAAGGAGACCCAAGGCAGCAGGTGGGGGTTGGGGAAGAGAGAGAGACAGAGAGAGAGAGAGAGAAAGGAAGAAAGAAGAAGAGGAGAGGAGAGAGAGAGAAAGAAAGAAAGAGGAGGAGGAGGAATACATATATATATGCGGGTCAGTGGAACAGTCACAACACACACATCATTTGTCAGTTAAGTTTGCCTTCTCAGCCAGGCACATTGGCTCACACCTGTAATCCCAGAAATCTGGGAGGCTGAGGCAGGAGGATTCTTTGAGCCCAGGAGTTTGAGACCAGCCTGGGCAATATAGTGACATCCTGTCTCTACAAAAATTAGCCAGGTGTGGTGATGCACATCTGTAGTCCCAACTACTTGGGAGCCTGAGATGGGAGGATTGCTTGAGCCCAGGAGGTCGAGGCTGCAGTGAGCTATATTTTGCACCACTGCATTCCAGCCTGTGCAACAGAGTGAGACCTTGCGTCACACACAAGAAAAGTTGCTGTCTTACGTGGTTTGGTTTGTGATGCCCCAAAATAATTTACAATAGTAACATCCCCTGATCACAGATCACCATAACAAATATAATAACAATGGAAAAGTTTGAAATATTGCAGGATTTACCAAAACATGACACAGAAACAAAAGTGAGCACATTGCTGTTGGAAAAATGGCACTGAGAGACTTGCTTGATGCATAGTTTCCACAAACCTTCAATTTGATTTAAGAAAAAGCCCCCAAACAAAAAATATACAGTATCTGTAAAGCATAATAAAGCAAAGTACAAGAAAATGAGGTATGCTTGTAATATTTAACACTGTTACTGTGTGGGCAGATTTAGCATGATTGTAGCTAATAAAACATGATTTTGTAAACACCTGTAATTCTAATTTCCATGAATCTCTAAAACTAGAACTTTGTGAGACAATCACTAGCCTTTGAGGAATACCTAGTCCATAGTAGGTGTTCAGAACTTTTTGTGAGTGGAGTGAATGAATGGAAGTGTTTGTGCTTATGTGAGCTTTAACACCTCCTTTCACTGCTAGTGGAATTTCTTGTGATTCTAATCTGTAAAAAAAAGTATTCCTCTCTTACTATTCCCTGTTGCCTTACTTGGGTATACTTAGCTTTATGCTCAGAGAACACATTTGCTTACAACTAGAGGAAAAATCACAGGTACAATGTCCACAATACATTTCCGTGGAAATTTTTGTAATCTGGGTTGCATTGGTAGTAACCAAGTCTCATCTAGGATAGCTACAGCACCTCAGATACTCTCCTTCTGCAGTGCCATCTGCTCAATCCTGTGTCTGTGGTTTGCTCTTGATGCAGCTATTGGAGCTACTCTCTTGGTCACTTGCTTACCAAACTTCTGAGATTCCTCTAAAAATCAATCACATGACTGATTGGCTGCCACTGTTGATCAGGGCCAGTTGGCCTAGCATCATAAATGCATTGCTAGCTGGCATTGATAATCTTGGAAGTGGTTTTCTTTCTGATAAGCGCCTCTTTCACTCTAGTATAGGATAGTGGTTAGGAGCATGGTGTCTTGATCCACAACTATGTATGTTGTCCTTCTGGGTCAGCCAGTTACTAGTTGTGCTTTGAAATTACGGACAAGTTACTGTACCTCACTAGAAACATCTCAGATTTCTAATCCGTTAAATGGAAAGACAAGTAGTAGCCACCTCTTAAGGGGTTTGTATTGATCTCTGCCTTAGGTAGTGGAACGTACACTTCCATCTGTGGAAAAGTCTGTGACTGTTGTCACTAACCCGCACAGGGATTTGGGCAAAAATGAGGAAGACTTTAACACAAAGCTGGGACTGTGTTTAAGTGTTTGTCTGCCACCCTGCCTCTGATTATCTGCACCTAGTGGAGGGGGAGCATCCCCTCTCTGTGACTTGCTGGCTTGGCAAGGATTTTAGGTCACTGTTTCTACCCAGATGCTAGTATCCAATTAAACTATTGAGAGTCTGTGATCATTATGATAAAAATGTTCATTCTGGAAAAGTTTGAAAATGCTTTCTGGTTAGAATGAGATTTTTGGCATGTTTTAACTGTGGTCTTTGGCTATAAATTCCTGAAATGCTGACATAGTTGAATTTATTTTTGCTTTAAACAAAATTGTTAACATTTCCAAGTGTCCATATGGGCTCGATAAATACTTTGCCTCTGCTTACTGCGTATGTGAACTGGGTGAAGAGGAACCATCAGGATGTGGGGAATCTTGAACATTTTTCTTAATTTAGCTTGACGGGGAAGTGAATTGGAAATACTTCTTTGTCAACATAATTTTGGGGTTTTGAAATTGTGTTTGGGTTTTCAGGAAATTGGTGGTAACCTTATATTAGCTGAAAAAAGTGAATTTTACAATTCTCAGTGAAGAGGCAAATGATTTATTTTTCATAGGAGAAGCTGTTTTTTTTTCAAGGGAATTTGCTGCCAAACTGTCTGCAGTGGCTTCGGGCATTACTTGACCTTTTGGCATATCAAGAAATTGTGTTTTTTTGGTCTAAATATTAAATACATATTTTAGGAAGGCTGGGTACTCTATGGTATATAGCACAAGAGCAGCAGAAAGAGTCAAACTTGTGCATTTCCACGTCTGCAAGCCGATTTGGTTTCTGTAACTGTCCATCAAGCAGATCTTACAGAATGAATTTTCATCCCCCCACTAGTTGCCATGCAAATTCTATTAATAGTTCTCTAAGAAATAAGTCACAGTGGCCCTTCTGACAAAGGTAGACAGTGAAAAATAGTACAAGGATATAGTACATCCACCCTTAACCAGAAGCAAATTGTGTTTTCCCTTTTTATACTATAAAAAAATGTACAGAAACAGTTTCTTCCACACATGCATTATCTGTGATGTGATAGACTATGTTCTTTTCATAGCCATTTTCTGTTTTGGTGACTGCAACAGGGTATTATTTGGAACATGTAGTCTTCTGTTTGGATACCATACTCGGGCTGTTTTTCTTCTTGCAGGCTGTGCTGCTAGAAATATTCCCCCTCTCTCATAACCATCATAAGTAAAGGACACTTTCCACTGCCACATACTGCATGCTGTTAAAGCCCTTCGATGCCAGCCAGATGTTACACCACGCCTTCCAGGATATCTTTAATTAAACCTTTATATATACATTTATAACCATCTGATGAGGAGATTAATAGTACTTGTGCTTAACAAATGTGTTAACTGAGATAGGAAAAAGAATACAAAATAAACATTTTAAAGTGCCTTCCCTATCGTACTCACTGGGCTAAGTCACAGCCACCTTGCCAGGTAGAAGTTACCGTCCCCATTTATGATTGGGAACTGAAACTTGAGGCACTTTTGGAAAACTCTTCAACTGATTATTCCATCTTGTGAAACGGAAGCCCATGTGCACCATCAGCTGCCTCTCTGAGTTTCACAGTGAATTGTGAAATATTTAAGATCCTCAGTGAATATTGTTGAATGTGAAAGAAATTTACTAAATTGTAATCAGTTTCCCAAACTGTGTTCTTCATACCACAAGGTAGCTGGATTAAAATGGACTTTCCATAGGTACCTCATTCTTAGCCTGACCCCAGAATAACTTGGGATCTCCTCCTAAATTTGTCCCCGCTTCCGTGTTCCCATCTCAGATGCTCCAACCAGAATCCCAGGAGTTTCCCTTGAGCCCCATTTCCCTTTCTCTTTCCACATTTTATCAGGCACAAAAGTATCACTGATTACCTACGAAGCATCACTGCCAGTTGCAGGAGTGCCTGAGAGAGCAGCAGGGCAGAGCCCAGTGCAGCCCCACAATTCAGACCTGACACCTGTGGAAGGAGATGTGTGTGTTGGGGCAGGGGATGGAATGGAGCAAGATGGGTTCAGGAGAGCTTCAGACTGTGATGCAGATCAGTTCTATGTGGTCAATAAATAAATCTACATATTACCATTATATTACAATACACTAGCCACTGAGGATGCGGTGGGTTACACCATCTTACGTAATGATAATAAGGGGCACCCAACAAATAGCTGTTGACTCACTAAAATGAACAGTAAAATTTTTATTATTTTGTTTATCAAATGTTTCTTCTCTCATAAAAAACAACATAATATGTAGAATTTTGTGATTACATTTGATGCTTGTTTTAATTACTACTGTATTTAATACAGTGTGCTGTTTTTTCTTGCACTTTATTCTTGTGAAAAATCAAGTACCAAATATCTAAGGTGAGTCATCAGAGGTGAAAAAGTTGGTCCTTCTGGAGTACTTATGACAGACTCATTTCCATGAGAATTAAGAGACACTGTAATGCCATCTTTCCGTTGGATATCTCTGTGATTTATTGATACATTTTTAGAAAATGTAAATAAGTAAGCAAATTTAAAAATTATCCCCATTCTTATTGAAGAAAGTCTGTGTGTAAAAATACATATGTATTTACAAAGTAAAGTCATTGTATGTTATCAAATTCTTGTATTACTGGAAGACTTATTAAAGAACAGTACTCTTTGTGGTTACCTAATACTGGACAGAGAGGTGAACTGAGTAGTGCTAGGGGAATCTAAATCTGAATTACTTGTCATGTTCAGCCAGGATGAGAAACGTTGATTTGAATTGAACAAATAAAGAAAATAGAACTGATTTTATAAAACTTTGGTTTCATTTTTTTTTTTTTACTTTCCTTCCAGATCTAATTTCTCTCCAACAATTCTTACATGGAAGTGTAAGATTTTTCTCCTCATTTGTTCTTGAGCTATTACAGATGAATTTTAACTGAACACTTTTGTTGTTAGAACCGATCTATCTTGGGTTTACTGTTTTGTCAAATTAAAAATCAAAATCTATATTTAGATATCTGTACACATATCTCTTCCTCAGGAAAATTTGTAGTTTTTCCCTTTGTTAGGAAATAAAAATTATTTTAATAATGTTACTTATCACTTTGGGAAATGAGTATGTAAATCTTAGGTGAATAGCTCATATCCCCACTGGTCAAAGAAGGTTGCCCCTTTGAATTTGACAGTTGGAACAAGTCTTTATTTATTCTATAGAGAAGTCATCTAATCTGTTTAGCTTTTTGGTAATAGACTTTAGGTTATAGAATATATACATGACCTTGTGAATCAGATTGTCTGTATTTGAGTCCTTCCTTGCTTGATGATGTCTAGCTGGGTTTACTTAATCTTTTTGATCAGTTTCCTTATATGTAAAACAAGAATAATGATTCCTACTTCATAGGATGACTGTGGGATTTGAATGCAGGAACCTGCAGGAAGTGCCTGGAATAGTCCTGGCACTAGGCTCCCAGGAATGGCAGCTATTACTATGACCAATGCCTGGAAATAACATGTGTTTTTATTCCCCAAATTCAAAGTTAATTTTTGAAATGAAGGTTTATTTCCCTGTTGAATTCTAAAAGGTTTGCACATGTATAAAGAAAAGACAATTATAATTTAGAAATTATATTTTGGAAACTTGTGAGATTCTTAAGGTTTTGGGCTATTCCCTGAAACTCCTTTGACATTTAAAAGTTGTCAAGAAACCATCAGGTATTTCAAAATGAGATCAGCTCTGATTCATTTGGATAAATCAAACGATTTATAAAGTTTATTTGATTGTGTTGGTGCTTTTATTTCCATATTTCCGTGGATCGTATTTGATGTGTGTATATACATGTGTGTGTTTAGTCAAGAGTCATTATGGAGTGGCTTGGATTTGGGTGAAAAGAAAAAAAACCTCTTAGGAAATTGATAATTTGTGCATCACTGTTTAAATCTTTTAACTCTTATTCCCAAGTTTTAACAGCTCCTTAGGACAGAGTTTAAAACAAAGTGCCATGGGAGTCCACATGAGGAGTGACTAACTCATTCTGGAAGACCTCCTAAAAGAAGTGACATTTGAGTTGGCTTTGAAGGATGAATTGTTCGCCAGATGGAGAAAGGGATGGGTGTGGGGTGGCTTTGGCAAACCAAAGGGGTGACACGTGAAAAGGCAGAACTCTGACAGCCCACATATTTCATTAACCATGGAAAATTAGGTGCTGGGGCCGTGAGAGATTACAATGTGAACGCTGTCCCTGGAACCGCGCAAGAGTGGTTTCAAATGGTGAGAAGCATGGTCAAGAGACTGGAAATGGATTTGGGACCAAATTGAGATAGGCCTGTATCCTAAGGAATTTGTCCTTTACATGGAAGGCAGTGCTCACATTTGTATTTTACATTTCTGGGTGGAGAATCACCTGCAGAGGACAGATGAGTTGTTGGAAGGTGTTGACCATGATGCAGATGGGAGATGAGCTGTTGTAACGGAAATGACAACCCAAGGAGGTTAGGAGCAACATATTTAGGCAATAGAATTGATTTGCAGAAGGAGAAGGGATTTGAATTAATTTTTATGGTATTATATATGATTAATGTGAGCTTTAACCTTGTAACAGCCCCATGAAATAAGTTAGTATTTTGTGACTGATTTTTTTTCGGGGGAAGAAATATTAACACATTTCTTAAATAGAGATACTGTAGTCAAAGAAGTTTGGGGAACAGTAGATTAAACAGAGTGAGATCATTTTTGCTCTATTTGTATTATTTCTCATAACCTTTAATTTGGCAATATGGCGAATTCCCAAGAGAGCAATATAGAACAACAGAAATATATCTCAAAAACTGTTAGTTGAAGCTTACTTTTTGATTTTAAAACGTTTCTTATAAGACTCATGTTGAGAGAGGTCTTATATCTTTGCATTACAAACTGGGAAACTGAGAATAAGAATGAATATCTTGTCCAAGGATTGTGTACCTAGTAAGAATCCCTTTATATTTAAACCCATGCCTTTTATTTTTCATGATTTTGTAGTTCTGTTGAAATTGTTGGATTTAGAATTTGAGCCTAGGAGATGAGATGAGTCAAGACTGACTTAGAGGCTTTAGTTTGAGTGACCATGGTTGCTGGCACTTTGAACCAGCAATAGGAAACCTGAATGCCAAAGCAGTTTGGTTTGGTTTTGTACACGTAGGAATGGAATGGATAATCATTTAAGCCTTGGACTTGTTGCATTTAAGGTACTTGGTGGAGATGCGTTGTAGGCAGTTGGAGTATCAAAAACTGAAAGGTATACTTTTGGACTTTACACAACTATAACTTTTTCTGTTATAAAATTGGCCATTAAAGTTCAGATGTTCAGTTTTATTATGACTTCGTTTCTAAGTTGATGTCTAAAGCTGCCAAAGTGAAAATTTTTGGTTTTTTTCTAAGTGCAATTATTGCTTCACACCCAAGTGTCATGTTTCATTTTACTTGTGTATGTTTTGTCAGAACACTGTCTGAAGAAGCCTTTAAAGGGAAAATATTTCTACTCATTTTCTTTTCAGAGAATTATATTCTCTAGCTCTTATGGCATATTTTAAGGATTTCTTGACATTAACAATTGTCCGTGTGAATGAATTATTATATCTCAGTGATATTCTCAAGTTAGTCACTTCTACCATGAGGTTGTGTGTATGCTTTTTTAAATTTTGTTTTTATTTATTTATTTATATGTTTTTTGAGATGGAGTCTCACTCTGTGGCCCAGTCTGGAGTGCAGAAACAGAATCTCAGCTCACTGCAACCTCTGCCTCTCGGGTTCAAGCAATTCTCCTGCCTCACCCTCCCAAGTAGCTGGGATTACAGGTGCCCATCACCACACCTGGGTAATTTTTGTATTTTTAGTAGAGATAGCGTTTCACCGTGTTCGCCAGTCTGGTCTCGAACTCCTGACCTCAAGTGATCTGCCCACCTCAGCCTCCCGAAGTGCTGGGATTACAGGAGTGAGCCAGTGTTCCTGGGCACTGTTTTAACAGTATGTCAACAGCTTTGGCCTGATCTGCTTAAAGGTTTCTACTTTAATATTCTTAAATATTGATTGACTGAAGCTGATATTCCTTAATTTTCTACCATTCCATTATCATCATTGTCATTCAAGTTACTAGAGAACTATTAGATTAAGAGCCATTGCCCACACCTTAAATGATCAATATTATCCTGGAGAGGTGATGCAGACACCTGAATACTTTGGTAGGCATAAAATAAATGTCAAGCAATGTGAATTAAACAGTTAATGTAAATTCGTAAGTCATTTTTGCCAGGTGGCAATTGAATCTGGTTTTATAGATGATTTACTCCTTGTAAGATGATGGCTCAAAAGGCATTCGGGTGGTGGTTGTTGTTCAGGAAAGTCAAATATTTAGCTTATTTACAGAATGACAAGCAGACATATTTGGCTGGAACGCAGAATTCACGAATTGTATAGTTGGACGTTGGCTTAAAATTAAGTGACTTGGGGCCAAATTGTGGAGGACTTTGTGATGTCTGATTTCTTAAGAAAATACTATTTGTAAGTGTCTCATCAATGCCAGTCTGGCTGTCACTTTTCTGTGGACTAATTTATCTTGTAGGCCAATGAAACTTGAGCTATAGAATGGCACACACATGCGTCCAACAAAATGGGACCAGGGCCTCTTCCCCTCTCTCTAAATTTGTATTTCTCTACCACCCTTTGCTGGGATTTTTTTGGATATTTTGATAGTGAGCTTTAGGTAAGTTTAAAGGAAAAGATGAAGTTAGCTGAATTTCCCTTAAAATACCAGCAGAAATAAAGCAAGGAGACAGCAGCTGTGAAAACATAACGCCAAACGTCTCAGTTATGGTCTTTTTTTTTTTTTTTTTTTTTTTTTTTTAGGAGGGGTGTCCCGCTGTGTCACCCCGGGTGGGGGGGCGTGGCTCCGCCTTTGCCCACCGGCAGCTAGCACGGCCTGC
>NC_037677.1:75425400-75442764 GCF_003255815.1 Theropithecus gelada | reverse complement strand
TTTTTTTTTTTTTTTTTTTTTTTTTTTTTTTATGAGACGGAGTCTCGCGCTGTGTCACCCAGGCTGGAGTGCAGTGGCCCGATCTCGGCTCACTGCAAGCTCCGCCTCCCAGGTTCAGGCCATTCTCCTGCCTCAGCCTCCGAGTAGCTGGGACTACAGGCGCCCGCCACCACGCCCGGCTAGTTTTTTGTATTTTTAGTAGAGACGGGGTTTCACCATGTTAGCCAGGATGGTCTCGATCTCCTGACCTCGTGATCCGCCCGCCTCGGCCTCCCAAAGTGCTGGGATTACAGGCTTGAGCCACCGCACCCGGCCAGTTATGGTCTTATCATGCTAGCTTCAGTGCAGGCTCACAGTGTGTGCTTCTGTTTCCATGGTTACCTCTACTAGGCAGCAGAATCCCCTAGGTTGGTATGCCATAGAGTCAGGATTTTTCATGGAAAGGAAATTCAAGTGTTTTCAAAGAGAGAAGTTAATAGTTTTTTTTTTTTTTTTAAGCAGATGGGTTATACATTTTTTAAAAATAAAAATGGTTACTACAGGTTTGATTTCCAAACTGTAAGTGAAGCCAGACTTTAAAGCAGTGTCTTAATGGTTTGGAAATTCTAGTTTTCAAATGGTTTCTCCTGGATGGTCCCCATGACAACAAAACTTAAGCAGGTATCAAGTATCATCTTTGCTGTGAAATATTCATGTCACAAAAATTCCTTTCATTTTTAATTCTACCCTAATAAACTAAGGCAGAAGAATTTAACTTATTCAAGGGCAAATGGACAAATATTTCAAAATCATTGTTGAGCTTAATAAAATTGCAATTCTAAGTGAGCTTTTAAAAAATTGAATGATGATATCAAACTATATTATATTCTTAAATGGATGTTTTGTTCCCTTTTATTTCAATTGCTAATTGGAAAAAATAGTATTGTTTTATGATAGAAAAATTTGAATTTCTTAATCGTAGCAGAAGATTGCTGTTTTAATAATGCCTATTTTGTAGTGTAGTTAAAAACTCTCTCAATGTTTTGGCATATACCTTTCCCCACTCAATTTTTCTGCCAAAGAAAAATTTTATTTTTAAACTAACACTTGATAAAGCCATTCGTTAAAAGATATGATTTTTTAAAAAAATAGCTTTTGTGCATGCATTTTAAAACTTTGTTAAAAAATTAGACTGCTACCCAGAAATAGTGAAATGAGGTGCTGTTTAAAGAATAAGCTTCTAATTCATTAATATAAATTCATTAATATTTTTTAATTTTAAAAAGGTGACAATTATTCTTTATTTGTCGTTTAATATTTTATTAGCCATTGAATAGGAAGCATAAAATCTTACATCCATGATGAAACTTATGATTTGCATCTTTGTCCTTATCTTGAGAAATAAATTATTTGCTGATGAGACCTCCTTTATCAAATTCAGATGTCTCTCTCTGATATTCAGTACAATATCTGCCTCTGGACCGGGGTTCAAGGAAAAGGATGGATGTAGGAGGTCATTGTGAAGATACCGGGTAATAGAGAACATCTGCAGGTGATCAGAGATAGTCTTATAGGAACTGAACCATAGAAAGGAAGTTCATTACAGCAAATGAATTAAATTGATGGTCCAGAAGAAATGAGAAAGATTGACCCATGTTGAGAGTTCTTATAAGAGTGTGTTTATTTGGGTTACTTCTGCAGATTCAGTCTGGCCTTAAATTAGATTTTCTATCTCCTGTTATGACCCTATTCTGCTCATTCATATTCTTGATTAAATGTTATAGTAAATAACTTTATTTCCTTTAACCACATGATGACTCTAATCTTCTAAAGACTCTCCATCACAAAACTTCAACTTTTAACCACAGGTTATGGCTATCCATAACGTATTTTTCTGTAATTTTCAGTCTTTCATATCATAAAGTCCTTGCTTAGGGCCTTGGGCTTTGGAACCTGACTAACTAGGTTGAATGCTGGTTCTGCCACTTATTGGCTGTGTGACATTGGGCAAGTTATTAACTTGTCACAGTATCTTCACCTGTGAAATGGGAATGATAATAATAATCCCTCACAGGATTATGCAGGAATTAATATATTAGAAATATCTAGCGTTAGTTTTCTATTGCTCTAACAACTGACCACAAACTTAGCTGGCTTAATACAGCACAAATTTATTATCTTATATTTCTGTAGGTCAGAATTCCAACAGTCATATCACTGGGCTAAAGTCAAGGTGAAAGCAGAACAATGTTCCCTTCTGGAGACTGAGAAAGAATTTGTTTCCTTGCCTTTCCAGCTCTAAGAGGCCCCCTACATTTTTGGCTGATGACTCCATTCCTCTGTCTTCAAAGCCTTTTCTTCTGTAGTCACATCTCCCTCTGCTTCTTCTGCCTCCCTCTTCCACCTTTAAGGAGCCTTGTGATTACATTAGGTCCACAGATAACAATTAGATAACTTTTTATTTTGAGATCAGCTGATAAGCAACCTTAATTACCTTTTGCCATGTAACCTAACATATTCATGGGATTTAAGGGTTAGGATGTGGAAATCTTTGGGGGATCATTGTTCTGTCTGATTTGTGTTTGTACATCATGCTATCCTAATGTTACAGGGTAGATGTTTGTATATTTCTGCAATTCTGATACATAATTCTATCTATTTTGGAGCAGATATAGAGGCAGATGAGAGAGGTTGAAGAAAGGGAGAAGTAGGAAGAATTTTGTCCTGATGCTATTTTTTGCAGCCACAAAGAAATAATTTCTTTGTCATATTTTTGTAGCAATCCAAATTGACCTTCCCATTTGGTTAGTGCCTCTGAAGTTTGCTAAAAGCAGTTATAACGACGTGGACAGTATTTAATCTACTTAGCTTTGAGATGTCTTTTTCCTACTGAAACTTTATTTTGCTTACATATATAAAGTGTGGCCTAACTACATCAAATATTACAGTTTAGGGTGGACAAAGACTTAAAACAATGTATTAATATTTGCGAAGTGCCTCAGCATTTACAAATGTTTTCATAAAAATTTTATGTAGCCTGTCAGCATTTGGAGAACTAAAGCAGCTCAGCTCTTTCAGAAAACAAGGTGTCTCTGAATATTTGCTCCCTAATTGCTTCTGCCAAAGAGGACAGGGGTAAGGAAAACACCTACCTTCTTCCTTAATTAAAATTTGGCAGTGATATGTTTGGTAAGAAGGGGGAAAATGAATGAGGAGGTGAGTTCTCAGTTTCATAGCTGAGCAAACTAAGGTGAGAAACACTAAGGCTGCCCGTTGTTGTGGCTGAGTTTCTATCCCAGCCTGGTTACCTTTGTCCTTGGTGTGAATCAGTTTGCAGGAGTGGGCTAGGAGGGACATTCTTTCCTTTTCCTAAAGCAGGGCATGAATACAGGTATACATTAAGCCATTGTTTCCTAGCTGGGTATACATCTACTGGCACTCTCAATGATTGCATATAACAAAAAGGGAATGGAGAGAAAAATCTGTTCTGAGTTCATAAAACTCACTGAAGAAAAAATGTAAAGTCAGCTGATATGTCAACAGCAGGGAAATAATTCATTGTCTCTTAGAAAAGCGAATGCCAATAACAATAGCCTTGATTCTGGCAACAGAGTAGTACTTCAGAGGGTCACTTTCAGCTCTTGGCTTTCTCCTTTCCCTCCATTTCCAAAGGACATTCTCCCCAGCAACCAGAAACCAAGTGATTTATCATGGCTCATGTCAGCTGCTGAGGTTCACGGGACCACACAGAGTAGCTGGTCAGCCAGGTCTGTCTTTCCATGGCTGTTATTACAAAGGAAGTATTCTTTTATAAAAAGAGAAATATAAAGTGATATATTTGTTTGTTATTAAAGCCTTTTTGGATGTCTTAGAGAAGATAAGCTTCAGCTCCAAAGTGCCAGAGTAAACTTGCATTTGATAAAGCCATGGTCATTTCTACTGCTGTCTTCATTGCACCCAAATCTTAAAGGTAAAAAATGTGAAGAAGACAGCCTTTCTTTAATTGTCCATTTCGATTATATCTCTGTATTTAAAAAAACACAGAAATGAACTTTAAGGCCAACTTAAATAAATGAGCAAATAAATACTTGATGTAAGAGATAAGTAGGCAGAAAGTGTTATTCATTTCTTAGGGGTTTATACATTTTATTTATACCTATTATTTTTGATTGAAAAATTATGTGCATTTATGGGGTACAATGTCATGATGTTTTGATTTATATATATGATGTGGAATGATTAAATGAAACCAACGGATCTATCACTTCATTTTCCTATCATTTTTTTATGGTGAGACATTTGAAATTTACTCATTTATTTATTTTAAAATATACATTATGGGGTATAAACCTTAGATAACATAAACATTTATATGTTCTTTCTAAAAACAGCTGTTCGAAACCCTGTATATAGCTTTTTGTCTGTATCTGTCAACTTAGTTTTTAAATTTAAAACCAGTAATAGTTGTTAGCTCTCTTGCTTTGATCAGGGATTGGCAAACCATATTTCACAGACCAAATCTGGCCCGCTGCCTATCTTTGTAAATAAAAAGTTTTATTGAAATATAGCCTCATCCATCGTTTACATATGGTCTTTGTGTGCTTTTGTGTTGTGGAGGCAGAGTTGACTAGCTGAAGCCGAGTCTAAGTGGCCTACAAAGCCTAAAATATTTATTTGGCCCTTGCAGAAAAAAAACTTTGAAAGCTGCTAGATAGGTAAGTTACATTATATCATGCTAGGTGATGTGGGTTCAAAAATTATTTAGGACTAAGTCTTTAATAGTGTATAATGTAGTTGGATAAAAGACATACCAAAGTTTAAGTGATAATACAAGTCAGTTTTAAATTTATGTTTTCGTTGACTCAAATTGAGTGACTTTTGAGAGTGTCCTATGTGCCAGGAAATGTTCTGGGGACTGGAATATAGATGTAAAGAATACAGAATTTTTGCCTTCATGGGGCTTATAACCTAGTGGATCGGGCAGATAATAAAGAAATAAATAATATATAGTATAATGCTATACTATACTCTTGATACATTGAGATTTAGCCCAGGTCACATTAATGGTATTGTCTGCCTTTAGCAATAAATTGGTTACTTTTCCTAAATATCGTTTTCTCCAGTAAGATTCATATGAAAAAGTGGAGATAGGGGTAGGGAGAATGAAAATACCTCAAACTAGTCATTGTTTCTCTAAGTTTGTACACGTGGTTCAGAATTCGATTTTTATCTTGATGTAGGGTAGCAAATATTATAAACCTGTTCTGGTATAGTAGAGGAATCTTTGGGAAACAGGAAACCTGTATCTGAGCCCTAGTTTAGTCTCTTTGGGCTGAGTGGGCTTGTAAAGGTTCTTAACTTCTCTGGAGCATGTCGAGTGTTGTACTCTGTCAGTATTTCTCTAACTTGAATGTGCATCAGAATCACTTGCAGAGTTTGTTAAAACACATTTTTGAGCCCTACCCCCTGAGGATCTAATTAAGTGGAGCCTGGGAAATTTCATTTCCAGTGAGTTCCCAGGTGAGGCGGCTGCTGCTGCTGTTTTGGGAACCTGCTTAGAGAATGATTGCACTCCATCATTGTGGAAGTCCTTCCAGTTTCTCCATTATATTTAAACTCCCTGGAGAAGCTTTACAGCTCTTCAAGCTTGCGTAGGAAGATCCCACTAAATAATGATTTGGTTAAGTTGGCTACTTAGGACTCAGGGCTATTTGCTGAGGAAGAGATTTCAAAGAAGTAAGAATTTTTAAACACTTGCCTGTGGTCACATGGATTGATATTCATTTAATTGATATTATGTGGTTTCTTTGGGAAAATTAATGTGTGCTAATTGTAAGGGCAGAGACTCTTCTTGTTCATGATTTCCTCTTTGTATCCTGAGTCCACGATATGCATTAGATGCTCAATACTGATCTGTTTAATTGATCTAAACTTAGAGAAGCACAGAATACTTCTGAAGGTCATCTTCCTGAGTTCCTGTTGGGTTTCTGTTATGCTCTATTTAGAATTAAGAATCATGAACTCTACTGGCTGTCAAAACTATATGCATTATTGTATTTTTGCAATGTGTATTGGTATTATTTCTATAGAAATTCCAGTAAGAACTTCATATTGATATTCAGTCTGTCTCCTCCTCTGAGTCTGAATATACAGCAAAATAAACAAGCAGAAACAAGACAGAGTATAATAAATAAAAATTATCCACATTTTCTGTTACATATAATGTATCCACTCAATTCAGTGTAATTCAGATGTTTTTGTTCAAATGTGACTTTTACAGAGCATCCCTTAAAACTCTAATATTATTAAAATAGGTTTAAAAAGTAGATACTCATTTCAACCTGTTTCCAAAATGCCTACTATGGATCTACAAAGATGTATAATATAAAATTTCTGCCATTAAGTGCCGTCTAGACCCTTAGTTGAATAAATCAAAGATTGAAAACTCAAATGTCCAAGGAGCCAGGCACCCAGTGCTTGAAAGTTGGGATTTTTATGAGTTTTTAAAATGTTGGCTCAAGTTAAAAATAATCAAAAATGAAAACAGTGTGGATCAACGAAACCTAATTACCAGCTGAATTCTAACATCAAACCTTTCGTTTGTAAGTTTTGAAACATGGATGCACAGACATAATATTTGGGGATGTTTTGTACAATGTGGAGTGAGAACAAATCTAGGTGCAGAGATCAGAAAAGGTTGCTTAGAGAGCCTGGTGTTTGACATGGACTTCGAAGGATCAATAAAGACTCAAAATCTAGAGCAATGTGAGGATAATGAGTCCTAGCAGAAACAGACCATGAGAAACTCCCAAGGCAAGTAGATGGAGTCAATGTTCAGGGCATTGTGAATGGTTTATCGCTAACAGCAGGAGTGCAAAAATGATAGTGAGTGAGAGAGAAGACCGGTAAGTGTAGTTGGGATTCTACTGTGTGGGGCTGTGATGGCCAGTTGGAAGTTTTATACTCAGTTTTTTAGGCAACTTGAATCACCAGCCGTAGACAAGCACTATTAATCTGGATTATATGTATGCCCTATTTCATCAAATCTAAAATGCCATTGATTGTTGGAAACATAACCACTAAGGAAGAAAAAAAAATGCTACTGTTAAACTATGACACAGTGCTCTGTTGTCATTTGGAATTATTTTATGTTCATAAGAACTCTTTAAGATTTGTTTTGACACAAGAAATATGAACCTTTGTGTCCAAGTTTGTGCTTGCATATAGATCTATATTATGACTGCTACCAGACCACGAGCTAGTGCAGCTATCAGTTTGAAGACACATCACTACTTCGTAGAAGTTGAAAGGTACATCTTACAGTCAATAAAATATGATAGGTGAAAAAGTCTACATGTTGGATATTATACACAATGGATTGAGTGGAAGATTTTTGAAACAAAATGCCTCCCATCTAGATCATAATTACCATTATTATCCAACTATTACCGTTTTCAAGTGAAAAGCTTTGTTAATTAAGACTTATGTTCCAGAAATCGGAAACGCCTGCTTTTTAATTGGAATCAGTCTTTACTCTTTTGAAGCCACGAATATTTTCTTACATGAAGCGTTCTCATTGAACACAGCTGATTCCTATTTTGTGTTTGTGTTCTTCCTTGGGAAAGTCTTTTGCATCCGAAGTTTTGTTTTTCTTTTTCTGTTTCTCTGTTAAAAAATGTTAAGATTTAGTGAAATGGAAGAACCGTCCTAGGGAATAAACTGTTAATGACAGAACTGATTGAATGGGTTTGAAATAGAAGATGCACACACCCAAATCAATAGCCATAGAAGGATAGCAGTTCTGCAAGTTTCCAGGAATTATTCTTAATTCAGAAAAGCCAGGAAGGGTCACAGGCTCCAAATAATTAAGGTTGTCTTTCTTGCTCCTTTAATGTTTTGTTTTTAAATCACCCATGCCTGTAACTTAACTGAAATGTTCCTTTTTATTTCTGTACTACTAAAGTGATTCTAATATAAATGGTACAGTTGTTGTAACACTGATCACTGCCATTTTTTAAGGTTTTGATATGGTGATGCTGACTGGTGTCAGCCTATTGTGCTATCCTTTTTGGGATGTTACTAGTAAATATTTGTAATAAAACATAAATATTAAAAACTATCGGCTGTTAATTTCCTTGAAATCTAATCAAGTCCTTTATTATTAATACCTGGGATATGTTTTGTATTTAAGAAGTAACGTGCCCAGTGGGAATTGTTTAATCTATTTCTCTCTGTGTGTTAGGAATATCTAATTTTATCCGTTGAGATGCAAAATATTTCACTGTTAAAGCAAGCAGATAATATTACTGGAGAAAAATAATTTAACATCCAGGAAATATTATAGCTCAAAGTATAACTGCTTCTTACGCTAGTCAAAATACGTATTCTACTTTTATATTTTAATTTTTTCTTTATTGAACCGTTAAAAACTTCCAATTTTGTTTAGGAGAGACAAACTTTAATTTAACTTCTTTGTTTTATTTTTAAAGTGCCTGAAGCATATATCCATTCACATGTAGGTTTGGAACCAAAAACCACAGGCTCAATATTTTTAGGGAATCTAATGCATTTGGAAAATGAGACTGTACATATAACGTGCCTATAGGGTGCATTTATATTTTTCCAGAAAACCAAGTTGAAAAATGTGTTAAGATGAAAACAAGCCTCCCTTTCTGTTATAACCTTCCCTACACTATACCTCACCGTGATGTAACATGAGCTATTGAACTTCTACAGTTTGTCTTATTTTTAGACATAGAATTGGATGTTGTATGCATTTTAAAAATATCTCTTCAGCTAAGGAGAGAGTGTGGAAAAAACAAAGAGCAAACCCACTTTAATTATATTGCTGAATCTAAAGGATTTTTCAATGGCACAGCAAAGGGTAAAAGAGCCTCACAGTATGACATTTGTGCTATGGTGGAGTTGACTTAAGTATATAAATCTAGGTTTTTGTCATCAGCGCATATTGATGGCATTTTAAATATATTGGCATACAGTTTTCTGATGTTAGACATGCCCAGGGATAGAGTTTGAGTAACTGCTTGCAAAACTTCTCAGTAGAAGGTTCTAATTCTCTGGCACAATTGCAAGATTTGGGCCTTCCTGAACAATCCTACAGTCTGTGTGGGGCTGATTCTTCTGAATGCCATCAGAACCTGGGTTAGCAGCAGTTAAACCAGGGCTCAATAATGGGTGAAGAGAGAAAGAACAATTTTCTTTTAGCATCATTATCCTACTTGGCTGCTAGGCTGCTGGCTTTCTTCTCATGTCTCTTCTTCCTGAATCTTCCTCTGATCCCATCTCCTCAGCTGAATATCTTAGAGGCACCATTGATTCTAGAAATAGTTTTGATTATTTTCAAGAACACATCTGCTCTGAATACTAAAGGACATTTCAAAACCATAGTGGTGGGCGATGTTTTGTTACTTTGGGTATACAACATTGACTTTACCATGCACTTTCATGTGTGGCTGCAAAGAACAGAAAACCTAACCAGTAGTAGCTTCCAAAAGCAAAGGTGAATTTGTCCACTTATCACAAAAGGTCTGGAGGTCAGCAGTGCAGGTGGTTCCATTGAGTAATGATGCAGGTGACCAGGTACCCAGGTGGCTGCTCTCTAGAGAACTGTGCTGGCTTTCTTTATGCTTCCCATAAAGAAAATGTGGTCACAGGTTTATAGCTGCATCTGAGTAATCAGGAAAAAGTGGGGCGATTGAAGGGCTGCAGGGTGTTCCACTCTTCCTTCCTGTGCAAATGGATATTTACACTGCCTCTGCTGGGCTAGTGTCTCAAAGTCATCTTAATTTTTTTCTATTTGATTTACTTTGTTGTTGTTGTTGTTGTTGAGATAGGGCCTCCCTCCGTCACCCAGGCTGGAGTGCAGTGGCGTGCGTGATCATGATCATAGCTTTCTGCAGACCCAATCTACTGGGCTTAAGTGGTTCCCCCACCTCAGCCTCCTGAGTAGTCGGGACCACAGGCACATACCATCAAGCCTGGCTAATTTTTAATTTTTGTTAGAGACAGAGTCTCGCTATGTTGTCCAGGCTTGTCTCAAACCTCCAGGGCTCAAGTGATCCTCCTGCCTTGGCCTCCTGAAGTGCTGGGATTACAGGTGTAAGCCACCACGCCTGGTCAATTTACCTTTCTTATATAGATCTTTGATCCATCTGGAATATATTTTTGTATATGATGAGAGGGATCCAATTTTTTCCCACAACATGAGTCAGTTTTCCCAGCATTAGTTTCTAGACAATCTCTCCTTTCTCACAGACTTCTGATGCCACTTGTTAGCTAAGTTGGAAAACACACACCGTCTCTCTCTTTTCTCTCTCTCTCTTTCTCTCTTTTTCTTCATCCCTCTTTTGTATTTATCTGGAATTTCTATTATTTTCCATTTTTTTCTTAGACTTTGCAATATGCCTTGATATATGCTAAACGAAGGCCCCTTTTGCCTTGCCTTGCCATGTTTCCCTATTCCATACTATATCATTTGTCCTATTTGATTTTTTTTCCTTCCTTTACTTTTCTTCTCTTTTTCTTCTTAAAATTGACAGTGTAATAGTAGATGATATATCTGCATACTCACCATGTGATAGGACTTAATTTTTGTGTTTCTCTTTCATCGACCACCAACTTTAAAGCAAATTTTGAGGTATTAGGTGTATAAAAAGGCTACATTCAGCAATAACAGCCTAAAAACAGCATACTATGTTTCTAAAAACTGTATGTTTCTGACCACTACAGAAATTTTGTGTTTGTTTTGCTTTGATTTTTACTGCCAGACAGAGCAAAGTGTTCATGTATAGCTCAAACATAGCTCTGTGTAATGTTGCCTTTTTTTTACTCTTGTCTCCTTATACTCATTATCTGACTAAAAGTAATTAGTGTGTTGGAAATTTAGAGTGAATAACTTTGAGAGGAAGCACTTATTTTCTTTTATTGCAAGTAAAATGTGTTTTTTGATTCAGTTGAATAGTACTTGAAAGACTGAACAAATGTAGCAAATTCTGTCAGCAGACTGAATAATCCTAAAGTTGAAAATGTGAGGGTCTGCAAAAATCAGTCACAGAGGATTAAAGTACCTTTGGTAGCACATTGTTAAGAAAATCCACAGCTGTTTTAAAGTGGGTGTTTCCTCATGGAAAAAAGTCTAAAGTCTCTTGCAGTTACATTCTGATTTATTCGTAGCTTGCCAAAGCTTGGCAACCTCTGCTCAGTACATGCCTCACACGGCAGGGAGCAGGAGTGTCTCATCATTTCTGGGGTGGGTGGTCTCCCTGGGGGAGCCCAGGGATGCCTTATGCATGGCTGAGAAATTTTCTTTCTCTGGCCCTCTGTACCGTATGGGCTTTTGGGACAAACTTGTGAGGGTGTGTGTGTGTGTGTGTGTGTGTGTGTGTGTGTGTAAAACATTCTTCTTGAGCTCTAACTGCAAGATGAAATGGTTTGAGAAGACAGAAGAAGGCTGAGAAAGGACTTTGAATGTGAAAATGCTATTCTTGTAGCATCCTTAATGCCATTGGTCCTTAGCTTTATAGCTCAAGATTCAAGCAAATCCCCTATAGGTCTGAGGTTTATTGTTGCTAATACCAGATGAGTTACAGTATGTATTGCAGTCACTGTATTTTAAGTTACATCTGGTTTCTCTTAAAGTTCCTTAGTAAACCAAAACTGTTGGTGAGTGGAAGCCTGATGCTGAAAATTTTGAAAAGCAACTGTGTCAGATCACAGGATTTTTCTTTGTTTTTGTTTTCATGGAGTTGTTTTGGGCTTGGTGACTGTTTCATTTAAATCAAGTATAAATGCAAGGAGGTAAACAGACACTCCTATTTAGTCTTATGAACTGATTTGATTTGGATTTTTAACTGCCAGGGCCCACTGTTTAGTGTTGATACTGCTTTCTATCTCCTGTGCTATTGTTTTGCTTTTGGTCACCTTGGGGGAAAGGCTACAGCTTTCATGGTCCCAAAGTCAGTGGCGCTGTCAGATTATAAACTGAAAAGAGCTGGTTCCTTGGTGGACAACCAGAGTTCTTCATGTGATTTTGGTTTATATTTAGTTGGATTTCACATTACAGTACATTTGGTGAATTACTTCCTGAATGAGACTGAGAATTCACTCGGCTCTGGCAACTCTGTACTGCTTCCTCTGCGTTAGGGATTTTCTGTCTGAGGTGTTCAGGAAAAATTGCAATAGAGTTCATGAAAACCCTCAATTCAAAATGGACATGTGAAGAAACACCTTAGGTTTGAAGGGGTGTTTTAAAACTACATTCCTGTCTTATATATGTGTGTGTGTATATATATATATATATATATATTTTTTTTTTTTTTCTCCTTTTAATTTTTTTTTCTTTTTGGCCTAAGTTTAAATGACATTCTGGAAGGTGAATTTCAGTTGGGGTTTGGGAAACTATTTCCAGCAGCAGTTGAGTCTGGATTCGATTCCACAGAGTTGCAGTCGAGGCTTCTCTGCATCTGCCACACCTGCTTTCTTGAGCAACCTGAGAGACACTGCCTGTGGACATTTTCCACTACTTAGTGATTAGTCACCTCACAGTGCTGCTGTTTTTGCCATGAGATAATTTCACTTTCTCCTTCTTCTCCTGTGTCTTCTGTGTCTGTTTTCACCCATCTTTGCTTCTCCCATTTTCCTCTGGATTTATTTATTCTGTCCCTTACATTTATTTATATATTTGCCTCTTCTTACTCTTGGTACCTCACACCCTGTTCCATTTTCACTTGTGTCTGGATGTGTTTTTTTTTTTTTTCTTTTGAAAAATGTTGCTCTTTTGTAATATGACCTGCCCCAGCATCATCAAGATAGAGACTTTAAAAAAATACTCCTTTTCATGTGTTAGAGGCAGTAGCTCTTCTTTTCCAGCCAACCAGCTGGAAAGGCTTCTTTTTGCTTTTCCGTTTTTTGCATTTCCACGTAGACAGCGTTGCTGCTTACTAGAGAAACCACAAGCATTCCTGTGTGAAATGAAACTTGCTGTTTTGTGATTTTTTGTGTGGGGGTGGACGGGGGGCATGGTAATATTTAGAGTCCCTGGCCTTTGCCTCCCAAAGGTTTGTCATTAACATTGTGTTAATTTTAAGCTTGTTGCTATATTTAGGACCGGTTTACTGAGTTTACCTCCCATTCCCTTTCTAGCAGGACACCCGAGAGTCCTGTTTGCTTATTTCCTCTTGCCCCAGTCCCACCCTAAAGGTTTTCCATTGGCTCACACTTCTCAAGGAGTTCTCGGGCTCCAGGACCCTTTAGCACCTACTGTTTTTTTTGTTGTTTGTTTTTTTGCCAGATTCTTCTCCTTAGCAACTGTAATGGCGTTTTAAGTTACCAGTTAATTCCTTTGTGAGGAAGAACAGCAGTTTAATGTCGAACAAAGGTATATTTGAGCAAATATTGATGATTGAAAACTTTAGCAACATTAAGATGCCTTCTATAATGGATCCGTCTTACAAAGAAAAGCGATAACTTTCTAGTCTCTTATGCTATCCAAAACTCAGGGACTTCATAGATAATGTGATATCCTTGGAAGTTGGATTTCAGCAATATCATAGACTTTGATAGTGAAGCATGCTTGTATGCTATTTTGAAATAATATTCTTTGATGCTAACATTTTTAAAAATTCAATTATTGTCTCTGCTTTAATTTCTTAATTACTCTAATAAGAAAGCCCTTTTATTGTGCAGAGAAATAACCATATGTAATTTATAATACGGGATGCTGAACATAACTTATTTGTATAACCAGCTATAAGACTTTAGAATATACAAGGACTGTATATAAAATAATGAGATCAAGTCTGTGGCTCAGGTGTGAAATCAGCCACCTTGTTGAATGTTAAACTACTTTTATATAATGTTCTGTGGGTTTGTATTTGTTCATGAATATGTGAACATTTCTCCTCTATGAAATAAAGCTATCAATGAGTTCTTTGAAATCATAACACATTTTCTATAGGACGAGTATTTGACATTATGGTTAAGTATAGTACCAATTTATCTACCCAACTATTATCATGTTTCAATGTTTCTACTGGAAAATGCACTCCTAATTGAGATGTCAGAGGTGAGAAGTACAGCACCTGGGAGACTAGCATTTAAGAATGCAAAAGTAAGTATCAGTGACTCCATGCCAGAGTGGAGCTTATCAGTAAGTGATGTTATAGAGAATATATATGCAGAGCCTCTGACTAAGGTTTCAGTTCCTTTAAGCGATTGAGTCCATAAAAAGGGACAGGAAGCGCACAGGTCTTTTAATGCTGTACACCTGTGTAATTTCACAAGAGCCAGAACCCGCCCCCCCCGCCCCCCCATCCAGGTTAGCCACTCTCAAGATATTCAAGACATAACTTCATTCAATGATTATTTGTATGTTTAGATTGTTCTTGGGTAAACTGTGTTAGAACCACAGATGCCATAAATATCAATGCAGTCTGTCCTTAAGCCTGTGACCGCCAACTCAGATCAGCTGTGTACAGCTGACCTTTACATCAAAGGCTTCTCTTTTTGCTGTCACAGCAAAAGGTTTGAAGTTCTTGGCAGTCAGCAGCACTGAAGAACACAAGGAGAAGATGCATTCCCTATCTCAGAAACAACCCGTAGGAAGCAACCTTAGCAGTGGTGCTTGGTTTCCTAAGCCATCCTGTATAAGACATAACATACTGACACTTAACACATTTGCAGTATTTTTCCTTCTACTAGCTTAGAAATGTATGTATTTAGTTTTAAAGTCACCCTATGAATGATTAGGCTTCTGTGAGCCAAAGCTAGGTCAGTAGTCATCATTAAAAATTATTTTTTGGTTGGAAAAATATGTTGCATATTTCACATAACCAATTCATACAAACACAGAATATAATCCATTTATAAGTTTGCAGTTCCCAAGTGTGTGTTTAGCATGTGCCATATATACTTATAGATTTGACTATGTAGGAGCCCCCAATATAGGTGCCTAAAGGTTGCTAGATGGTTACTCATATATTCTTCCCCTACCAAATTGACAATTCTCTGCTACTGAATAAAAAATGGAACTTGTGGTGTATCCTAGAACAGGCTATTAAATCACTACCATGAGTATGACATTCACTAAGAAAGCAATTCCTGGCACTTAGTTCATCTAGTTTTTCTCCTCTTCCCTGTAAGGTATGTGACAAAAAGGCAGTTCACTGTTCCTTCTTGTCCCTGCCTGGTTACAAGGTTAGTTCTAATAACCAAATTATGGGTCTAGATAGTAATTCTATTTCAACTCTATAAATCATTACCCAAAGCTGCCAAGCTTAAGAAATGTTTTGTCAGCCATTTTTTTTCTCCTCATCTGTAAGTCTAAGATAATGAAACAAATGGTACTAATTTCGTTTTATTTTTTTACTTGTAAAACATTTCTGTTTTGGGGAATAAAAGAGCAAGAGATTTTTAAAGCTCTATTAAAGTCTGATCAGAAAATGGAATTAAAATTAATAAAAACTGAGCTTTTGTTCTAATGAGATTTTTTTTTAAGCTGACCACTTGCTTAAAGTCCAAGGACAGTATCTTTGACCTTAAAATATTTATTTATTTATTTATTTATTTATTTATTTATTTATTTATTTTGAGGTGGAGTCTCTCTCTGTCACCCAGGCTGGAGTACAGTGGCACAATCTCGGCTCACTGTAACGTCCGTCTCCTGGGTTCAAGTGATTCTCCTTCCTCAGCCTCCTGAGTAGCTGGGATTACAGGCGTGTGCCGCCACACCCAGCTAATTTTTGTATTTTTAGTAGGGATGGGGTTTTGCCATTTTGGCCAGGCTGGTCTCGAACTCCTGACCTCAGATGATCTGCCCACCTCGGCCTCCCAAAGTGCTGCGATTACAGGAGTGAGCCACCACGCCTAGCCTGATCATTAAAATATTTAGGAGAGCAGTAATATAAGCAAAAACAATTCAATATAAACAAATACAAATGTCAATATAAACAAAATGATTTATAAAACCTAAAATATTTTAAACTTTTCTAGGACGAGAACACCAATCTAAATATCTAGGGAAGTAGGCATTTAAGTCCTTGTACTGGCATATGAAATGGGTTAAATCCTTGATACAAACAGCTTTGGGTATTTATTGTATATATTTGTATAGTGGCATAAAACATTCTTTGCTAAGTTACAAGTCAAAACAGCAAAGAAATGAAAATGACTAAATTGTTCATTTGTTAAGACAATATTTCCTGTTTACTCTTTTTCTATGGTATAAAAGAAACTCAGTGTTGAATTTCTGTTTTGTAAAACCTAAAAACAGAATTAAGAAGAAGAGAGCAAAGAAGTGAGAAAGGAGTTTTGGAAGGAGTTGTGATCATTTGAAACGTGACATGATGTTAGCCGCTTTTCATAAGCACGTTTTAAGCAAATGTGTTCTTAGCTCTGTTTTTGGTTTTAATAGTAATTCCACTGTGGATTTGTATGTTGTGGAATGAGAGAATAGTGTTAAAAGGTGCCTGGTTGTTGCCAGATCTAAGAATGGGAATGATTTTCTCAGGCAACTCTTATTCCATCAAGAGTGTTCAATTACTATAAATTACAATCATGTAGGAGATTGGTGGTCCCCAAATGACATTTTTCACTATTTCCAGCTCCTTAGTGTATCTATACCTAACAGTGTTGCATCTTGTTAAACCACAGCACTCATATATTATGCCTCTTCCACAGAGAAGCTCACATGTACATTCCAGGTGGAATCCCACCACAGTACATACATCACCACCAAACACCACAGAATAGGTTTTCTAAATCATTTATTTAATTGACATTTAATATAGAGAAATTTCTGTTTGCCAGAAAAATGTTTTTTTTTTGTAATCTACTGTAATCGGACTTAAATTGTCTTTGTTAATGGCTTTGGGAATTATTATTATGTTTTTACCATTAAAGAATAATTTTCTGGAAAAATAAAAAATGATGACTCTCATACAGACATAAATTGAACACGTGTTAAAGATTTTATGAATCTTATTAATGGAGAATGAGAAAGATGTCATAACCATTCAAAGGAGAATCATAGATTTATATGGAATAAAGAAATGTGAAATAAATTTACAAATGGATCCGAAGCTGGCTTTTTCTAATGGGAGGAGGAAGGTAAATTGAACCTCCAAGGGACAGAATTTATTTGTATTGTCTATAGAAAAGACTTACTTTGCTTTGCTCTCACTTATCTAAAACTTAGAGCTATGAAATATTTCAGAGGCAGTAAAATGCAAGAATCAGAGAACCCCAAAGGGTATTCTCTAGACAATGCATTGTTTTCCATTGGAAACACCTAGTAATACTTTGTTTATCACCATGCCTGGAAAAATTTTTGTATTTTTTTTTTTTTTTTTTTTTTTTTTTTTTTTTTTT
>NC_037677.1:75399448-75425303 GCF_003255815.1 Theropithecus gelada | reverse complement strand
TTTTTTGAGACGGAGTCTCACTGTGTCTCCCAGGCTGGAGTGCAGTGGCGCGATCTCGGCTCACTGCAAGCTCCGCCCCCCGGGTTCACGCCATTCTCCCGCCTCCGCCTCCCAAGTAGCTGGGACTACAGGCGCCCGCTACCGCGCCCGGCTAGTTTTTTTGTATTTTTAGTAGAGACGGGGTTTCACCATGTTAGCCAGGATAGTCTCGATCTCCTGACCTTGTGATCCACCCGCCTCGGCCTCCCAAAGTGCTGGGATTACAGGCTTGAGCCACCGCGCCCGGCCATTTTTTTTTTTTAATAGAGATGGAGTTTCACCATGTTGGCCAGGCTGGTCTTGAACTCCTGGACTCAAGTGATGTGCCCACCTCAAGTGATTTGCCCAGTCAAAGTGCTGGGATTACAGGCGTGAGCCACTGCACCCAGCCTAAGAGACCAAGAATTTATGAACAGAACGACGAGTTTGTGTGAAAGTACACGATGCTAAGATACAGATAGAGGCTACCCCACCTCTGTGCTAGCTGTCAACAAAAGGAGCTGAGTGGGGCTGGAAAGAAAGTTGCTTCCTTTCCAGTTCAAAGAGGAGGTATACAAATCCTAGAGCAGGGGGCAGTGACAAGGTTTAAAATCGATGTGAGAGAAACATTAAGAAATGAGTCTGAAAGATTTTAAATTCCATCACACTCAACTCAGTTTCTCTTTAAAGGAAGTGGCAGAGATGCCCATCAATGTAGATTTTTAGAGATGGTTTATTGTGATTTCCCATTTATGTTAATTAGCTTTATCTGTCTCCCTTTATTTCTTTTGATAAAATCACTTAGAAAAATGTAGAAGTAGTTATGTGTGTTAAATAATAGAATTCAATGTGACAAGGAGTTGCATCCCTGAAGATGTGTTGTTGAGAATGGATGACAAACAAGCAGTTCAGGCCAACCTTGAGTCTGTGTGAGGAAAAAATAAAAATACATAAATGAAGGATGTGAATGGGCTCCTGTCCTGGAGACTGCAAAGTAAGCACTGGCATGGAAATCTTTGAATTTTGGCAGTATATCGTTATCTTTAGAGATCTAAAGAAAGTGCCTACGTCATCCTTTCTCTGAACACATTTCAGGAGCTGAGAAGTTCCTATCCATCATGAATAAAAGCAACCACTTGCATATGGCTTTTCTAGAAAAAAATTCTTATAAAACATTTTCGTCAGGAAAGAAATGGGAGTCTAAAGTCAGATGAAAGACATGTCAAACTGTAGAAATCAGCTTTGTAGGTATGAGTCCAGGATCAGTCTGAAGTCAAACCCCTTTTCACATGTTTGCTTTTAACTTTGCACCGCCCTCGCTCTCAGTGCTGGCTCCTCCACTCATCTTTGTTGCTAATTCATGTTTGAGAGAGTCTGCACAAACTCCCCACCCAGCCTGGCCAGTTTCTTCTTACCTTAATGCAAATTTGCACGTCCAGGAGACTCACAAATCTGATCAATTTCAAGGCCAAGTAAGTGAAAGCTGGAGAATGTACAAACAGAAAATCAAAAACCGTGGAAACTTGAAGAGACAAAACAGGAATGAAAGAAATGCCACTAAAATGAGGAAATATGGTCAAACGTTGATAACTGATTTGCAGATAAGCTTGATGGAAATGTCTGTGAAATATTGGAGAATGTAGGTGTGAGATTTGTTGAGTACAGCAACAAAAAATATCTAAAGCATGTAGTGGTAGTACCAAAATCAAGATTCTTAAGGTTTTACATGCTATATGGCAGTATCTGGCCAAAAGTGTGGTCAGCTTTGGTTTTTGTTTGTTTGTTTGTTTGTGTGTTTGTTTCCACACTATGTGGTAAAAGGAAGAAGAACAGGTTATCAAGTGGCCAGCATTCATCTTTATAATCTCTGGTGTCTGTGGTCAGTCCTGTTGCAGGGAATATCCAGCCTGTATGCTTACACATGTGGACTGGTTTTTGTGATGGACCATTTCAATGCCAGATGTTGTACATGACATTAAGCTTCTGTACACACTCTTTTCAAAATTTTCTTTACATGAAAATTAACATCAGTTTTTATTATGAGATGGAAGTCAATAGGCATTGACTAAACTTGAAAATGTACTTTAGAAACTTTAAAAAACAAAGAGTTCTGTCTCTCCAGATCAACCTTACAAGTATATCACAGGATTTAAGCAATTTCATCTTAACACGAAGGAGGCCCGGTACATTCTTCAGTCCCTGAGCCAATCCACATGTATTGGTTAGACTCAATGAAATAGAAAGTTTATAGGTTCTAAATGTAAAATGGAGCCAGCTCTATTATGTTTGTTGTGTTAAGGCCCTGTGATCTTTTGTTTTTGTGAATGGGGGAAATATAGGAAAAAAAAAACACTGAGTTTTGAATTATTATCTTTATTATTAACATATTATGATTTGCCTCCTAATTCTTGGATGTAGTTCTGTCAGATCCTCAAAATGTGCACAAGATTGACCATCTCTTCCAAGAAGAAAAATAATACGCTTCCAATAATGAATACGCTCTAAACAGATATGGTAGTTACTTTTAAAATATTGGAGACATTGGAAACAATTATTACTTAATACATATGTTTTTGTTTTAAATGCTGTTAAGACACTAGTCCCTGTAGCTGATAGCATGGGTTAGTCAACCTTCACAAGTGATTTTAAAACTGTGAGAGTATAGCCATAGCCCTGAGCTTTTCCCAAGACAGCATCCCAAATAACAAGTTAAATGGGATTTAAATGGAAGAAGAAAATATTTTGAGATAAAAGTGGACTCATTAAATTTAGGAATTATTATATTTGAAGAAAAAGCATAGTAATTCCTCCTAGTGTATTGTGTCACTCTGACCATTAGAATTACATACACAGGAGAGATCCTGAAGGAGTTAAGTTCTGAGTACAGACTAGTGTTTATATTAAAGGACAAGATCACATGCTGGTGATCTGTTAACCTTTGGATTGGTTTTTCTACAGTGTTCTTTCTTAAACTGTGGAGATCCCCATTGCTCCACCCCAAAAAAGAGAGAACAGTAATGAATTTTGGATTTGGCATGTTGAAATTAAAGAGCATGAAGAAAGTGAAAAGTTGTTTGCTAGGTGTTTGAGACTAGCTGGGAGGCTCAGAAGAGAGGCCTAAGCTAGGAAACTAGAATTGGAAAGAATCACAGTACTAAGTAGTAAAGTTACATGAGTAGACGCCCTAGGCAAAAGGCCTGGAAGAGAATAATGCCAAAGGGGTCACTTCTAAGAGCAGAGGCAGAGAAGACAGGAAACTGAGAAGGAATATCAAATGAAGACTCAGTCATGGAATTGCCATATATTTAGTGGTGTTTAGGGGCCCTCAGAAGGCGGCACAGGTACAGTAACACATACTGATGTTTACTTACAGTTACAATGAAATAGGCACTATTATTAAAACCATTTAATGAGTGAGGAAACCGAGTTCACTTCAGTAGACCCAGGACTCATACCTGTATTACTCTGAAAATAGCCAGTTGCCTACATTAGGCTTTTGAAAGCTTAATTAGACAACTGGTGAAATGGAGAACTAGACATGACAGTGAATTGCCAGAAACACTGTTTCTTCAGAGACCCGTAATAATTCTTCTTACATACCTAGAGACCCTAGACTGAGCCATAGAAGTGGAAAAAAATCTGGTTTATATGACTGTGGAGAAAATCCTATACTTGGAATGCTGTACCCTGTTCTCGACACATTATTGGCAGAAAGATACATATCAAGGAAAGGACCTGAAATTCACTTGTGGATGAAAAAGCAAAAGAAAGAAAGGCAGTAAGGCAGTAAAAGTGTATAGAAAGTGAAGGTGATACACATGTGTATGCTGAAATAGCAGAAGGAAAATGACCTGAGTAAGCATAAAACCCATGCCAGAGTCAGGAAGAGAAACACAGAGCCTGGAAATTGATCACTAATTTCCTTCTTTTTTTTTTTTTTTTTCCAGGCTTGACATTTTCCACTTTCTTTCTCCTAAAACAAGAAAGAAGGCAGGTTTTAGATTTTATATCTTTAATTTTCTTTAATTCTTGCCTAACAGTGATAAAAACATAAAACCAGTGGGCTGAAATTCAGGGACACTGAGGGAATGAAAATAGAAAACTAAACCTGGACAAGTTATCAGCCTGTCTGGGAATAATCAACAGGTTATATGAGAAACAAAGGTTTTAGTAAGTTACTAATCTGGAATAATCAAGGTGATATCTGTGTAAATTAGGAGAAAGTTTGAATCTAAGAGCTTGTATTAATAAAAGAAAGTTTTCTTTTCTTTTTTTGGGTTACATAACCAAATTATGGTCTAATACTCCTAGGGAAACCAGTTTAATAATTAGTTGCTGCAGTTTTGTAGGTAATATTTTTTTTGTTTGTTTTGTTTTGTTTTTGAGACAGTCTTTCTCTGTTGCCTAGGCTGGAGTGCAGTGGTGTGATCTCTGCTCAGTGTAACCTCCGCCTCCTCCGTTCAAGCAATTCTTGTGCCTCAGCCTCCTGAGTAACTGAGATTACAGACGTGCGCCACCATGCCCGGCTAATTTTTTTTTGTATTTTTAGTAGAGATGGGGTTTCGCCATGTTGACCAGGCTGGTCTCGAACTCCTGACCTCAGGCGATCCACCCATCTCAGCCTCCCAAAATGCTGGGATTACAGGCGTGAGCCACCATGCCCGGCCTGGTAGTATGTATTTTTAAATGTGTGCAAAGTGGGCTTCCACAGGACCTATGTTGTTTGAATAGGACCTCTCTTGCCTAAACATTTTTATTTACATTCATTCATCTATCAAACATGTTCTTTAAAGTAAAGGTAAATTATTTATTCAGCCTCACACAAAATTTTCATATTGTTATAAATTAGTGAAGTTCACATTAATGAGGTGGTACATGGTAAACTCCACTGTGAATCCTGAAACGAACTCTGTCAAGATGGGAGAATCCCATTAATATCTAAGATTTCAAAACTTAGCAACAATTTTGGACAGGCCAAATCATAAATGAAGTAGTCTTTAACATTTTACCAACTAAAATTTTGTATTGTAAGGTGAGGACTTACAGGGCCAAAAGGCCTTTTCTCTTGTTCTGAACAGATACCTCTATTGCTCTGCACTTAATAATCATGTCAAAAAAGCTGATGTCAATTTCATTTTTCCTCTTAAACTCACCCTATTAAAGGAAAAAAGTTTCTGTTAAAATTTAATCAACAAAAGCAGGTGTTACAGGGAGGGGTAGATTCGTTGAAAGCTGCCAGTGAATCCAAATACTCTTTATTTTCCAGGCACACAATAAAGTTAGTCCACAAGGGCACATGAAATCTTTCCAGCCCACAATCACATTAGAATATGCATTGTGTTACTGGAAGCAGTGCAGAAATATTCCGTTTTGGCTCACTTCAGTTCTTCGTCACCCCCTGAACTGCCTCCTGCTGATTTGAAGGTCTTGATAGTTTCTGGCAGGACAGTGGTATCACTCTCCAATTATATTGCTGCTTAGCATCTGGTAGTTGCAGAGGAGGTTTATACTGTATTACGTTCCAAGAAAACCCAATCTGTGAACCAGATTAAGGCCAAATCTAGTCTTGGATATAATGCCATGGGGTGGGGATTAAAAGGGAATGGCAGGGATACGGACTGGCAAAAAAGCTGGAACTGATGGAATAATATATTAGAAGAATGACCCCCATGTGTGTATTTTTATTTTGTATATTTATTTTTTATTTAGAAGTATGTGGGAAGGGAGAGTAATTAGGCGATGGGCACAAGAATATGTTTTACTTCCTTAGCATACACTTTTCTATTTAGTGATATAAATAGTAGTAAAATTTGGATAATCTCCTGAACTGAAGGATCTAATTGTCTTCAACAACAAATGCTTATCAGGAATGATTTCAGCAGGATAGCAGAGTAGAAGTTTTCTATCATTGTCTCCCTGTAGGAGCACCAATTTTGACAGTCACTCATGGACAAGAGTACCTTTATGGGAGTCTGAGAGGCCAGCAGAGAAGTTCCAGCTCACTGCTGGAGCAAAATATTTAAGAAGAGATTCATTGAAGAGGTTAAGAAGAATAGTTTCATTTTACCCACATCACCTCTCCTGTAAAGCAGCACAGTTCAGTGCCAGGAGAGACCCCCTTTGCCCATGATTCTTCTCACAGGGGGAAAGTTAGTGTTGTGAATACCCAGCTTTACCAGCTGTGTAGAATGCTGTCCAAGAAACTCACCTCTTTTTTGACCCACCCAGAACACTGGAGGAGATTAGCATGTCTGAGTGGCTGAAAGTAAGGAAAGGTGGGGTTGGCGGGGGCGGTGGCAGAAATCACAGCAACTAGGTCTTAGAATTCAACAACTGTTTGTATCCGATTGATTGCATCTCAGACTCCATTAGGAGGCCTGCCCATGAGCTAATTGGGATGCCTCACCTATAGACCCAACCAATTCCATGGGTGCCCCTATGCTCCACATATTTCCTCCCCCACCCCTCCTGTGGCCAGTTCTGATGCACATTCCTTGAGTCATGACTACAAGCCTTTAAAGGTGGTTTATAGTCACATGTAGTCAGTTGCCTTGACTCTGGAGGATTGGAAGAAGGTACATAAACTGAGCATTTCAGGACACTGCCCTAGGGAAAGCAGATGAAACACTCTCAGCACAATGCCTGGCTTTGTGAGATTGAGAGAAGGTACACAATCTGAAGAGTTACCTCCCAAAAGAAAGCAAAAAGAGGGAGTACATTCATAGAAAGTATCTGAGAGAGCCTCAGAATTCTAGCTAGGCTGACTGGTGAAGGAGTTCCTCTCCCAAAGCTAGTCAGTAAAGACTAGAGGAGATGACTACTACTTCAGATGTGAAAACAGCAACACAGGACTTCACAGAACACACACACACACACACAGAGAGAGAGAGAGAGAAATGTGACACCAGCAAAAGAACACAATAATTTCTCAGTAACCAACCCCAAAGAAGTAGAGGTCTACAAATTGCCTGACAAGGAATTTAAAAATAATTGCTTTAAGGACATTTAGCAGGCTACAATAAAATTTAGTTTAAATCTAAATAAAATAAAATCAGTGTAAATCTAAATAAAACTTGATGTAATCAGGAAAACAATATATGAACAAAACTAAAAGCTCAAAAAATAGATATACATCTTAGAACCAAACAACTACTGAAGCCAAAGACTGCAATGAATGAAATGAAAAATGCATCAGAGAGAGAATCAACAGCAGATTCAGTCAAGCAGAAGAAAGGATCTATGAACTCATATACAAAGTGTTTGAAATGATCTAGTCAGAGAAGAAAAAAGAAGAAAGCCTATGGAATTTATGGGATACCATGAGGAGAAATAATATATGCAATATGAGAGTCTTCAAAGGAGAAAAGAAAGAAAAGGGCAGAAATCTTACTTAAATAAATAATGACTGAAAACTTCCCATATCGTGGGAAAGATATGGCTATCCAGGTTATGAGACTCAAAGGTCCTCAAACAGGTCCAAACAAAATAAAACTTCACCAAGACACGTAATCTTTTCTTTTTTTTTCTATACTTTTTGTTCTAGGGTACATGTGCACAATGTGCAGTTTTGTTACATATGTATACATGTGACATGTTGGTGTGTAGCACCCATTAACTCGTCATTTACATTAGGTATATCTCCTAATGGTATCCCCCCCACCCACCCCACAACAGGCCCCGGTGTGTGATGTTACCCTTCCTGTGTCCAAGTGTTCTCATTGTTCAATTCCCACCTATGAGTGAGAAGATGTGGTGTTTGGTTTTCTGTTCTTGCAATAGTTTGCTGAGAATGATGGTTTCGAGCTTCATCCATGTCCCTGCAAAGGACATGAACTGATCCTTTTTTATGGCTGCATAGTATTCCATGGTGTCTATGTGCCACATTTTCTTAATCCAGTCTGTCATTGATGGACATTTGGGTTGGTTCCAAGTCTTTGCTATTGTGAATAGTGCCGCAGTAAACATACGCGTGCATCTCTCTTTATTCCAGCATGGTTTATAATCCTATGGGACTGCTGGGTCAAAAGTATTTCTAGTTCTAGATCCTTGAGCAATCGCCACACTGTCTTCCACAATGGTTGAACTAGTTTACAGTCCCACCAACAGTGTAAAAGTGTTCCGGTTTCTCCACATCCTCTCCAGCACCTGTTGTTCCCTGACTTTTTAATGATCGCCATTCTAACTGCTGTGAGATGGTATCTCATTGTGGTTTTGATTTGCATTTCTCTCATGGCTAGTGATGATGAGCATTTTTTCATGTGTCTGTTGGCTGCATAAATGTCTTCTTTTGAGAAGTGTCTGTTCATATCCTTCGCCCACTTTTTGATGGGGTTGTTTTTTTCTTGTAAATTTGTTTGAGTTCTTTGTAGATTCTGGATATTAGCCCTCTGTCAGATGAGTAGATTGCAAAAATTTTCTCCCATTCTGTAGGTTGCCTGTTCACTCTGATGGTAGTTTCTTTTGCTATGCAGAAGCTCTTTAGTTTAGTTAGATCCCATTTGTCAATTTTGGCTTTTGTTGCCATTGCTTTTGGTGCTTTAGACATGAAGTCCTTGCCCATGCCTATGTCCTGAATGGTATTGCCTAGGTTTTCTTCCAGGGTTTTTATGGTTTTCGGTCTAACATTTAAGTCTCTAATCCATCTTGAATTAATTTTTGTATAAGGTGTAAGGAAGGGATCCAGTTTCAGCTTTCTACTTATGTAGCCAGTTTTCCCAGCACCATTTATTAAATAGGGAATCCTTTCCCCATTTCTTGTTTTTGTCACGTTTGTCAAAGATCAGATGGTTGTAGATGTGTAGTATTATTTCTGAGGGCTCTGTTCTGTTCCACTGGTCTGTATCTCTGTTTTGGTACCAGTACCATGCTGTTTTGGTTACTGTAGCTTTGTAGTATAGTTTGAAGTCAGGTAGCATGATGCCTCCAGCTTTGTTCTTTTGGCTTAGGACTATCTTGGCAATTCGGGCTCTTTTTTGGTTCCATGTGAACTTTAAAGTAGTTTTTTCCAATTCTGTGAAGAAAGTCATTGGTAGCTTAATGGAGATGGCATTGAATCTATAAATTACCTTGGGCAGTATGGCCATTTTCACAGTGTTGATTCTTCTTATCCATGAGCGTGGAATGTTCTTCTATTTGTTTGTGTCCTCTTTTATTTCACTGAGCAGTGGTTTGTAGTTCTGTTGAAGAGGTCCTTCACATCCCTTGTAAGTTGCATTTCTAGGTATTTTATTCACTTTGAAGCAATTGTGAATGGGAGTTCACTCATGATTTGGCTGTTTGTCTGTTACTGTTGTGTAGAAATGCTTGTGATTTTTGCACATTGATTTTGTATCCTGAGACTTTGCTGAAGTAGCTTTATCAGCTTAAGGAGATTTTTGGCTGAGACGATGGGGTTTTCTAAATATACAATCAAGTCATCTGCAAACAGGGACAATTTGACTTCCTCTTTTCCTAATTGAATACCCTTTATTTCTTTCTCTTGCCTGATTGCCCTGGCCAGAACTTCCAACACTATGTTGTATAGGAGTGGTAAGAGAGGGAATCCCTGTGTTGTGCTAGTTTTTAAGGGGGAATGCTTCCAGTTTTTGCCCATTCAGTATGATATTGGCTGTGGGTTTGTCATAAATAGGTCTTACTATTTTGAGATATGTTCCATCAATACTGAATTTATTGAGAGTTTTTATCATGAAGGGCTGTTGAATTTTGTCAGAGGCCTTTTCTGCATCTATTGAGGTAATCATGTGTTTTTTGTCTTTGGTTCTGTTTATATGCTGGATTATGTTTATTGATTTGCATATGTTGAACCAGGCTTGCATCCCAGAGATGAAGCCCACTTGATCATGGTGAATAAGCTTTTTGATGTGCTGCTGGTTTCAGTTTGCCAGTATTTTATTGAGGATTTTTGCATCGATGTTCATCAGGGATTTTGGTCTAAAATTCTCTTTTTCTTGTTGTATCGCTGCCGGGCTTTGGTATCAGGATGATGTTGGCCTCATAAAATGAATTAGGGAGGATTCCCTCTTTTTCTATTGATTGGAATAGTTTCAGAAGGAATGGTACCAGTTCCTCCTTGTACCTCTGGTAGAATTCAGCTGTGAATCCGTCTGGTCCTGGACTTTTTTTGGTTGGTAGGCTATTAATTATTGCCTCAATTTCAGAGCCTGCTATTGGTCTATTCAGGGATTCAACATCTTCCTGGTTTAGTCTTGGGAGAATGTATGTATCCAGGAAATTATCCATTTCTTCTAGTTTTTCTAGTTTATTTGTGTAGAGGTGTTTATATTATTCTCTGATGGTAGTTTGTATTTCTGTGGGGTCGGTGGTAATATCTCCTTTATCATTTTTTATTGCGTCTATTTGATTCTTCTCTCTTTTCTTCTTTATTAGTCTTGCTAGTGGTCTATCAATTTTGTAGATCTTTAAAAAAAAAACAGCTCCTGGATTCATTAATTTTTTGGAGGGTTTTTTGTGTCTCTATCTCCTTCAGTTCTGCTCTGATCTTAGTTATTTCTTGCCTTCTGCTAGCTTTTGAATGTGTTTGCTCTTGCTTCTCTAGTTCTTTTAATTGTGATGCTAGGGTGTCAATTTTAGATCTTTCCTGCTTTCTCTTGTGGGCATTTAGTGCTGTAAATTTCCCTCTACACACTGCTTTCAGTGTGTCCCAGAGATTCTGATATGTTGTATCTTTGTTCTCATTGGTTTCAAAGAACATCTTTATTCCTGCCCTCATTTCGTTATGTACCCAGTAGTCATTCAGGAACAGGTTGTTCAGTTTCCATGTAGTTGAGCGGTTTTGATTGAGTTTCTTATTTCTGAGTTCTAGTTTGATTGCACTGTGGTCTGAGAGACAGTTTGTTATAATTTCTGTTCTTTGACATTTGCTGAGGAGTGCTTTACTTCCAACTATGTGGTCAATTTTGGAATAAGTGTGATGTAGTGCTGAGAAGAATGTATATTCTGTTGATTTGGGGTGGAGAGTTCTTAGATGTTTATTAGTTCCACTTGGTGCAGAGTTCAATTCCTGGATATCCTTGTTAAATTTCTGTCTCATTGATCTGTCTAATGTTGACAGTGGGGTGTTAAAGTCTCCCATTATTATTGTATGAGAGTCTTAGTCTCTTCGTAAGTCTCTAAGGACTTGCTTTATGAATCTGGGTGCTCCTGTATTGGGTGCATATGTATTTAGGATAGTTAGCTCTTCTTGTTGGATTGATCCCTTTACCATTATGTAATGGCCTTCTTTGTCTCTTTGATCTTTGTTGGTTTAAAGTCTGTTTTATCAGAGACTAGGATTGCAACCCCTGCCTTTTTTATTTTCCATTTGCTGGGTAGATCTTCCTCCATCCCTTTATTTTGAGCCTATGTGTGTCTCTGCATGTGAGATGGGTCTCCTGAATACAGCAAACCAATGGGTCTTGACTCTTTATCCAATTTGCCAGTCTGTGTCTTTTAATTGGAGCATCTAGCCCATTTACATTTAAGTTTAATATTGTTATGTGTGAACTTGATCCTGTCATTATGATGTTAGCTGGTTATTTTGCTCATTAGTTGATGCAGTTTCTTCCTAGCATCGATGGTCTTTACAGTTTGGCATGTTTTTGCAATGGCTGGTACCTGCTGTTCCTTTCTATGTTTGGTGCTTCCTTCAGGAGCTCTTGTAGGGCAGGCCTGGTGGTGACAAAATCTCTCAGCATTTGCTTAAGACACTTAATATTATTGTCAATAATCAATGACAGAGAATTTTGAAAATGCAAGAGAAAAGAGACTCATCACACATAAAAGAACTTCCATAAGACTATCAGTTGACTTCTCAGCAGAAATCCCATGGGTCACGAAGGAGTGGGATGATATACTCAAAGTGATGAAAGGAAAAAACTGTCTTTCAATGGTACTTTACTCAGCAAAGCTGTCCTTTGTAAAGGAAGGAGAGATGAAGATTATTCCAGACAGACAAAAGCTAAGAGAGTTCATCACCACTAGGACTGCCTTGCAAGAAATGCCAAACGAAATTGTTCAAGCTGAAATGAAAAGACACAAATGAGTAGCATAAATGTACAGTATTTTTACTCTCTGTTAAAAATAAATGTGCACTCAAATTCAGAATACTCTAATATTGTAATGATGGTGTTTAAATTCATTTTAACTCTAGTATAAATGTTAAAAGATAAAAATATTAAAAATAACTATAGCTACACCATTGTTAATGGATACACAATATAAAAAAACTAAATCATAACATCAAAAACATAAAATGGAGAGTAAAAGTGTAGAGTTACCAGCTTCAAATAGACTCATAACTATAAGATGTTTTGTGTAACCCCATTATAACATCAAAACAGAAATCCATAGTAGATACAGAAAAGATAAAGAATCAAACCATACCACTATTGAAAGTCATGAAATTACAAAGGAAGATACCAAGAGAAGTATAAAGGAACAAAAGAATTACAAAACAATCAGAAAACAACAAAATGGCAATAGTAAGTCCACAATGGAATGTTATTCAGCCTTTAAAAAAAGGGCATACTGCCATTTGTGACAACATGGATGAACCTGGAGGACATTATGCTAAGTGAAATGAACCAGACACAAACAGACAAATACTGCATAATACAACTTATATGTCAAACCTAAAAAGTTGAACTCATAGAAACAGAGAGTAGAGTTGTAGTAACAGGGATTGAGTGTGAGGACAATGGGGAGATGTTGGTCAAAGAAAGGTTGACCTTTCATTTGTAAGATGAATAAATTTTGGAGACATAATGTACAGTGTGGTGACTATAGTTCCTAATATACCCTTGAAATTTGCTAACAGGGTAGATTTTAAATGCTCTCAACACACACACACACACACACACACACACACAGAGGTCAGTATGTGAAGTGATAGATATGTTAACTTGATTGTGGTAATGGTGTTATAATGTGTGTGTGTATGTATGTGTGTATATATATATACACACACACACACATATATATCAAATCACAGTAATAGATATACTTTTTGTCAATCACTCCTAAGCTTAAAAACTCACCATCTTCAAAGCAATCACTCCTTTCATGCCCACATTTCATCAGGGAATGATTTTGTCCCATTATGCGTATAAGTACCATTTCCCATATATTGTTTGATTTAAAGATTTCTGTTTCCTCCATCTTTTCATTGTGCACTCTGAACTACTATTGGCCCAACTATATTTACATAAACAGTTCTAAACTTAAGGATCAATTATTGTTATTTTTGTTTAGAAAATGTTTTTATGAATATTGATGGCTTTTTCTTTTGAGATTGCACTGTATTCATATAGTGTACTTTACTAACTGTACCTTATTTGTATTTTACCAGCTAGGGAGCTGAGAGGAACTCAAAATATCCAAGACTTTGGGCCTAAATTTCTAAAAATGGTCATTAAAATAGGAAGTATTAAAGGAGTATGGGTTGTGGACTTTTGTACTGATTAGCATGAACATTTGAAAATCATAAAAGTAGTGCTACAAAATATTTCAGGTTTACGTATCTTTATTATATGTTCAGTTAAAGCTATCAAAATCACTTCTTACAGTTTTAATTATAATTGCAAAATAAACATTTTATAAAACTTTCTGAGTAATCTTTTATAATCTTTAGCAGATATAAGTTCATTTAATTTATTTAGAAGTGTTGCATAAAACTCCTTTCCTATATTTTCTAATATGTAAGTATCATTGAGAGGCTCTGTTGTGAAAAAATACATATTGTAGAAATGTTAGGAATTTGTGGTAAATTAGTCTTCATTGATTTTTCAGGTTTTAGAATTTCTATTGCAGTCATAATATTCTAGTCTGACATTTTTTCTTTTTCTTTTTTTTTTTTTGAGAGAAACAATGATATGATGGCAAAGTGTATATGTCCCATTTTTATTGCTTTTAATCAAATGTTACTTTCTCATAAACTGCAGAGGGAACCTTTCTCCACCAAGTAATTATGCTGATATGTTGTACAATCTTAATACTCCTTAAAAGTGAGGGAAAATAAACATATCAAATGTCAAATAGCATATAAAAATTTCTCTACTAATCTAAGAATAAGAGTTAATAAGAGTTATATGTTTGGATTCCCTTGATCATATCTTTCTTTATGAGGATGGTACCAACAACCCAATAGGAATTTACCATAAAAAAAACACACAAACACTGATATAATACAACTAATATAAGACATTTTCTTGTAATTTATACTAAAACCATAATAAAAATGGTGTTTATACTTAATGGGACAATCCAGGGAGGGAAGGAATACAGGGCTGAACACCAGTTCATATGAGAAGGCTCTGAGGTTTTGGTTGTTAAAAGTCACTCTGCACCATCACGTGATGTGTCTGCAGTGCTGTTATAAATGCCATTTTAGGCAGATTTGACAGAGGGATTGGGAAGTTACGTAGACCTGTTGGGCTCTGCTAATCATCTTTTACCTCTAAAAAGATGTAAGAAGAAATAAGAGCTGAAATGGTAACTATTGTCGTAATCCTTCGTTTAATTACTAATAACTAACATTTATGGAGTATTTACTGTGTCGAAGACACTGCTAAGCCCATTATGTTATCTTATTTAATCCTTACAACAATCTATTTTTATGGATACCTACTGTATTCTATAGCCCATGGTAGAGATTAAGGATTCAAAAAATCAAAGTTGCCTGACTTAGAGTCAGTTCGCAGAAGGACCCACCGAGAGAAGTAGGGTGAGTGCCCAAAGAAAAAGTGATTGAGAATATAACAGTTGGTAAAGCTGTGACAGAGTCTGAAGGGCTGTCATGGATATGCTAAGGGGATGACATTTTTAATGTAGAGGAAGGGGGAATAAAGGCACAAAAATTATGAGGAAACAGATATCAGTCACTCTAGTGAAATCCAGGTAATTATCTAATGCTTGTGTTCTAAAACTTGGTACATAGTCTGTTTTGTGAGGGGTATAGAAACTGCACACAGTGTCTTCCATCAGATCACAGGGCCTACAGACTGATGACGGCAGGTATATGGATAATGGGGTAGCATGTAATAGGCCTGTTAAACGACCAAGCAGTGTCACAGGAAACCAGCAGAGGTAGAGATTTACTTTGCACTGGAGGGATCTGAGAAAACATGACATTTGTGTTAACCTTAATGTGCTGAGGATTGGACAGATGGAGCCAAAATAACAGTGCTGTATCCAGTGGTTTCAGGAACAGAAGCATGAAGATGGGAAATTATAGGACATTTTGGTGCAATAGTGAGTATTTTGGTTTGGTTGTAGCGTGAATTTTATGAAGGAAATAATGGAAGAGAAAGCTAAACAGCTGGGCACAGTCCTGATCATGAGGTCTTTGAAAACCACAGCAGACAGTTTGCCATCTTAATTCTGTGTAATTGGGAAATCATTGAAGGCTTTTGGGGAGAAAGATGGTTTTAAGGAAATGATTTTTTAACAGGTCACCTTTGCTTTTTGATAAAATAGTTTTCTTACTGTCACTAAAAATGTGTCAGTTTAGATGATAGTTTAGGAGGAATGTTACATAGAAGGACGCATTCCAGGAGTGGGAAGTTTTTAAATCTGTGCTCATTTACTGGCTTGGATCATGGTGTCATCTTGACTGTGACTCCAGTTTCTAGGAGTGTCCGGCCCACGGTAGGCATTCGGTGAGCCTTGGGGAAGGGTGTAAAGGACAGATAGAACTTCAAGTTCCATTCCAGGTCCGAAGTTCTTTGATATAATTCCAGAAGTTAACATAGCTTCTGAAACAATATTTCATAAAAAGATCTAATTCTGTGGCCAAAGCATAAAAGTTGTTGGATTTTAACTCCAATAAAATATACAAGATTTTTTTTTTTTTGAAGCAAGAGTTAAACAACAATTAGATTCAGTTGTGGCTTCTGTCACATGCCTCTATTCTTACTGTTTTCCCCCCGTGTCTGTCATAATAACTGAAAGGAAGTAATGATTAACTCAAATCTGGTGTTGTCCTATTGATTAGCTTTCACATTTTAAATATAATTGCTGACATTATATTAAAAAATATAATTGTTGAAAATTTCTGAACCAAAGATAAATACCAGCTCGTAGTATGCCAGACCAAAACTGAACACCTGAAGGTTTCAAGATCTGTTCCCTGAATGTCTGCAAAATTCCACACTACTTACAGCAGGACGTAGCTTTCTTAGCCTTTTTGAGAATCTGTAGATGCACTCAGAAAAGTTTACCAACACACGTGTACATAGCCTTGGGATGCAGTTATAGGCTGGCTTGTTTACAGGCCTCATGAAGATAATCAATAGACATCCCCACACCTCAGTAGGAAGCAAATTCAGTGGTTACAGAAATCTCACTTCAATGTATTTGAGGTTGTCACAAAAAAGATGTGTACTGCGTATCTCTTTAAAACAATGCTTTTTGAGATGGAACATACAACTAAATGCCTTTAGAGGTAAAAGTTGTATGGGAGCCAAGAAAATATGAAAGAAATTCAAAAATGCTGCTGATCCACACATATTTCTTAAAGATCCTATAAACATTACAACACATTTATCAAGGAACATTTGAAGGTGCCAAGATACTTCCAGTAATAAGTGTGATTATATGATTAAAATGCGTTTGCATAGCCTTTCAGGAAGTGGAGGAGGGATACAAGGAGAGAAAATAAGGAGGAAACTGCATTAGGGATTCTCTACTGTAGTTTTGAAGTTGACTTGTATTGAACAATAAGTTAGAAAAACACCAATTTTTCTAAAAAAGTGTATGCTAAGACCTAAGGAATATTATTTTTAACCTATCAAAAGTATGGAATTGACCCGCTAAAAGTTAGTGCTTCTGTGGAGAAAGGAGACCAACACAAATCTTCACCACCCCAACCCCAACCCCAACCCCGGCCCACACACTTTCTCATTAAAAGAAGAAAGGAATTGGTGGAATGAGTGTGGTATCAGGCTCACTCTGCCAGAAAACAGAGTTAACTCCAAATGGTTTAAGAAACTCTAACAACGGGGCTGTTTACAGTAGATGGGGTTAAGTGAGCAGGCAATGGCTATAAATAGATGATGAGGCACAAAAACTGGCAACAGCTGGAAGCCATTATCATCACTGAAGGGGCAAGGGGAGGACAAGGTATTGTGGGAGCCCAGTGAAAAAGGAAACTGCCAAGAGACTACTCAGTGGAATTGTAGTCATGGAGCCATGCAGCCACTGCCAGGGGTGCTGGTCCAGCTTGCTGGGCACGAAGCAGGGTAGAGCCAAAGACAGAATAGCCCCAGGGCAGCAGCAAATGGCGCATAACCAGGTACCGTTCTCAACTCTTGGACTTCTCTGCCGAGAAGACAAAATATCTTTTAAGTTGCCATCCTGGCAAAACTATTTGTTACGAGGGTACTGTTCTGTGAGGTTTATATTGCTTACGTTAATAGGCGGCTTAATCATACCCTGAGAATGATACCCAAATATTGCTTTTCTAAATGTCCTTGTTTGAGAGACATTGGAAAATTCTTTAAAGAAAGAGCAGTATACCCCCATTACCAGGATTGTCCTTTTCTTCCATTTATTCTAGAAACCATTACTGCAGGAAAAGAGAGATGTTGCCATAAATGTTTGAAAGAATTCCTTGTGTAGTTAGTGGTGGCCATAAACATATGGCCTTCACTAACTGTTTGTCCTCTGTCCCAACCTTGTCTTTCCATGACAGTTAACCCCATCATTACAGTTTCACTGGGGAATTCTGTATTCAGAGCCAAAGTATGTCAGTAAAATATTAAAAGTAACAGCACAAGAAATAAAAAGAGATAAAGTTGAGAAACTGCATGGCAAAAAGCCTGTCACGGAATTGTAGAGAAGAAAGAGGGAACTTTTTTTTTTTAAAAAATCTAATTGAGAAAGCATTGTTGTCATTATTGCTAATATTTAAAGGTCTTAATTTTTAAGGGAATTCTTGAGACATTGTACTTGGGAAACAGGAAGTTCTGACTTGAATACATTTTGTTTTAAAGTACAAGGATGTAATTTGAGTGAATTGATCTCAGATTTTACAGATGATCTTTTAAGGTATGAGTATTTTTCCGCATTATAAAAGTATAGTTGTTCATAATGGAAAATACAGAAGAGCTTAGAGCATAAAATAAAATAGAAATTACCTGTGACTCTGTTGCTTAGAAGTAATCACTATTAATTTGGCTTTCTTCTCTTCTTCTTAATATATCTGTATTCTTAAAATTATGATATTGTGATCCTTCGTTGATATTTCCAAATTACTTTCCAGATTTTCTCCACTGGTTTTTATTTCCACCAAAAGTATGGGAAGTTAACTGTATCCTTGTTGGGCTTGTAATTTTAAAGACCTTTGCCGATTTTGTTTTTAAAAGTGATTTAGGAAGGTTGAACTTTATTCATAGTTACATATTTACTTACCATTTTGTATTGAATTATTTATCCGTGTCTTTTGCCCATTTCCCTAAGAGACAATTAGTATTTTTTAAAAATTATTTTTAGGAGCTCTTTGTATGGAAAGAAATTTCAGAAGATCATCTTTCTTGTTAGAAAAGATAGGACTAATTGGTAACCCTTATCAGGTGATTATTTGTTGCAATTTTTGATGCCTTCTTGCTTTTAGAAAAACCAGTTTTAAAGGACTAAGCTCAAAATTTTTGTTATTTAAGATATTTAAGGGCTGGGTGCCATGGCTCATGCCTGTAATGGCAACACTTTGGGAGGCCAAGGTGGGAGAATCACTTAAGGCCAGGAGTTCGAGACCAGCCTGACCAACGTGGAGAAACCCCATCTCTACTAAAAAATACAAAAATTAGCCTGGCATGATGGCGTGCAACTGTAGACCCAGCTACATGGGAGGCTGAGGCAGGAGATTCACTTGAATCTGGGAGGCGGAAGTTGCAGTGAGCTGAGATTGTGCCACTGCTCTCCACCCTGGGTGACAGAGTGAGACTCTGTCTCGGGGAAAAAAAAAAAAAAAAAGATATTTAAACGGGAACATTGCCTTTGGATAAGTACTTGATGAATTCTGACTTAGAAAGAACAATTTCTAAGATACTATTCTTAAGAAAAATAAAGGATTGTTTTGAAGTTATTTGACAATTAAAACTTTATTCCCATCTCCTCACCAAAGATACAAATCTCTTAGGACTGAGAAATTAGGATCCTTCATTCCTACTTTATGAGCAAAACAAATAATACACAGTTGGGGTGAGGAATAATGCACAGTTGGGGAGAGGAATAGGCATATTGTGCCACTATATGTGGCATCATGAAAAAACTATTAACAGCTGTTGTTAAGCTAGTCTGTAGAAAGTGGGAGTGAGAAGGTGGCAGATAGGCATTTTCCAAGTGATAATTTTCTTTAGGGACAACTTACCTAATATTAGGCCCTTTGAATTTTTGTGAAGATTACCAACTTTGAGATCACGAACAAGCTTGAAACAGTCTTTAACACACAGAGTCAATTGAACCCATAATTAGCTGCTCTTTAGTGTAACATATAAAACTTATATGTAACAAGTGTAACATATAAAACAAAGATGAGAAAGGTAAAGAATTTTAATGTCAGTCTCAAGTTGGTAAATTATTTTTAGAATTGAATTCCTAAAGGTTTTGCTGTTTCCTGCATGTACCTGTAATTGTTCCTTCAATCTCTTCAAGAGACGGAATTTCCGGTTTCTAAATTCTTATCTGAGTAGGTCAGACATAAAGAGATTGTGTATATGGTATGATGTGGTCACCATTTTATTTATGGGACTTTCTTAGTCTAATGTGTGTGAACTCTTAAATGCATAGTGTCTTACTCTGTAACAGCAACCAGCAGTTGTGTGTTAAGATTTTTCACGAAGAGTCCCAGCTGTTGTAAAAAGGAACAATCTGCCCTCGCCACAGATTACAGTACTTTGGGTCTAGACTGCAGGCAATACTTCTGGGACCTGTCCTGCACACTGTGAACATCAGTATTCCTGGGAGAGAGAAGGGAGATTAGTCACTTCTGGCTCTTAGAAGTTCTTGCATAACTTGCTGTTATCTCAGTACAATTTCCTGGGGATGCTTTATCCTGGCATGTGCCTCTACCCCTACTTCAGTGCCCCCTCCTTTATCAAAAGGACCATTGAGTATTGGGCTGGGATGCCATTGCCATTGCAGAGGGCTGGTATGGTTTCCTCCTCTTCATCCTGGATCCTCACATTATTATTTTTGCCATGTAGGGTGTCTTGGCTTTGTTTCCACCATCGCAAGCGTTGCCCATCTCCCACTCATACTTATGTCAGCGACCTCCCTTGCAATAACCTAGCACTACCCATGCTTTCTGTAGAATTGTTATATACAAACCATTCTGATGATTCCAGATTTCCTCCTGGCACTTCATTTTCTTTCCTCCCCTTCCCAGAATCCTCTTCCTTATCTCTGGAATATAGAGCTCAGATGCCAAGAGGCTGCGGGAAGCTAATTGAGTTAGGCTTTGTGTTTCTTTCTTTTTCCACCCTCCGTGTTCCAAAGCTGATGTGCTTTGGATTTTTCCCTGCCCTCCTTCTATCTGAACAGCAACTTTGAGATTATGTTTGGGGTTTAGTTTACACTGTATAAGACAAAGTGGTTTATAAGATAAGGTAGTTTATCCTTTTCGAATTCTCACACCTTAAATACATCTGTTGTTGATTATTTCATCTGGTATGCCTTGATTTTTGCTTTCTACTTTGTTTGCATTTCATTGTTCTTCTCTGAGATTATTTCTAGGCTTTTTTGCTGAGCCGCCATAACTCTGTTTCTGATTAAGTAAATAGCTTTGATAAGTCACAGTGGAATCTTAACACAAACTGGCATATGCACAATTAACCTTTTCTCTCCATTAAGCTGCATTTCCTCCTGAAGTTGAAAAGTCAGTGGAGAATAGTTCTAATAGCACAGCATCCTTGTATTTTAAACTCTTCCATTGCTGATTGTATTGGAAATACTGGTATTCCATCACCAGAAGCTCTCATTTATCTTCCAGCTAGTTTTGAATTTTCTCAAGTTGGTAGCTCTTTTCTATCCAATTGGTGAACCATTCACAGGCTTCACCTTGGTATGTGAATGGACCTCCCACCCTTTCCTTGCATTCAGCAAGAACCTGCCTGAAGTATTCATTACTGTAGCAATGAGGGCACCTGCTCCCCAATCATTGCCAAAAAGAGAGCCGAAAATGCCTTTGGAACTAGCCATACTTGCTTTCTTAAAATTTGTTCACATCACTCCTGCCACTACCATGTCAAAAATACTCTTTCTCTGTTAAGTATTAAGTTTCATTCAGAAAAAAATAGAATCTTGATAGGAAGTTGCCATGGGACCTCATTGTGTATAGGTTGATATGGATACTAATGGGAACATTTATCTCACGAAAATTAGGTTTTTGAATTTAAAATACATTTGTTTTTGCACTGCTTGCTGTCTGTTCATCTTCTTTTTTAGTTGACTAGTAAGGAGATTTTTTTTTGGTTTTAAAATAAGATGCTGGCTAGGTATGGTAGCTCAAGCCTGTAATCTTAGCACTTTGGGAGGCCCAGTCGACGGATGGTTTGAGTCCAGGAGTTCGAGATCAGCCTGGGCAATGTGGTGAGGCACCCCCCATCTCTACAGAAAGTTAGCCAGGCATGGTGGCTCATGCCTGTAGTCTCAGCTACTCAGGAGGCTGAGGTGGGAGGATCGTTTGAGCCTGGGAGGCGGCGGTTGCAGTGAGCTGAGTTCACACCACTGCACACCAGCCTGGGTGACAGAAGAAGACCCTGTCTCAAAAAGTTAATTAATTTAATAAGATACATAAGGATGATTTTATGCTTTATCCTAAAGCAATATACAGGTAACCCTTGAACAAGTGGGGCTCAGGGATGTTGACCTGCCACACAAAAAAACACACATAATTTTTGACTCTCCAAAAACTTTACTAACAGCCTGCTGTTGACCGGATGCCTACCAGTAACATAAAAGGTTGATTAGCATAATTTTGTGTGTTATATTTATTAGATACAGTAATCTTAACAATAAATGAAGCTAGAGAAAAGAAATTTTATTAAGAAAATTCTAAGGGGGAGAAAATAGATTTAGTATTAAGTGGAAGTGGGTCATCATAAAAGTCTTCATCCACATCGTCTTCACATTGAGTAGCCTGAGGAAGAGGAATGGTGTGGGGAGTTGATCTTGCTGCCTTAGGGGCAGCAGATAAATTCCGGCTATAGTTGGACCCACATGGTTCAAATCCATGTTGTTCAAGGGTCAACTGTATTTGGTGTAGGGAATGCCTAGAGCAGGTGGATTTGTTCTTTATCCCGGTTGTATCACCTGACATGTTATGGCTGCTCACCAACATTTTGCTTTAACTATGTGTGGCTTGAGCTCTTTTACTCCCCTCTTGAAATATACTTTGCTTTTTTATTAGAATTCATACTGTCAAAGAACATTCCTTGAAATAATCTGGAATCCATCTCTCTGGCCACAAAATAAATGTGAAGTGCATAGGCTTCTAGTCATCCTGTTTGCTCTTTTAAAATCATTTCCAGTCAGGCTTCATAAGTCAGCTCAGGTGTTCTCCATCTCTTGATAAGTATGTATTTTCACTGTAAAAAATGTGATATCGGTATGTTATTTGGCCCGCGTACAGTTTTTGTTTAAAAAAGAAAGTCAATTTCTTAAGAAACCAGGGGGAAACATGTTTCACTGTAAAATATGGGCAGTGGTCAGCTGACTATGAGTAGAATTCACTTTTGCTGATCACCAAAGTGACTTGCCGACGTAATAGTCATCAAAATAGAAGCCATATTAGATGGCTCAGATAGGGTTTGAAGTAGAATCTCGTCTTTGTAATGGGTTGTCAATGAATTTGTTTTGTGCCTAAAGCACATTATTCAGGAAATGCCAGTGGGGTGAACACTGCCTTTCATCCACTTTGATACAAAAATCACACATTCTTAAAATGTGCAAAATGAAGAGGAAAGCCAGTTGTAGATGTGTCACCAAGATTTAGGCTAGTTTAAGGTTCTTGGAAACATTTTAGATTTTAAGTGAGCTACCCACCATAAGTGATCAAAAATTATAAAATAAAGTTGCTTATTAGTTTAAGAACCTTATAGTACAATTTTATACCAAAGAAATTTACATTTATATGGAAATATAGCAGTGATCTGACTGAATTTCCTCATTTATTTTTTGAGGAAACTATACTCAATTGATTCAGTGACTTTTCCAAGGTGACAGAGCTTGTTTATGGCTAAATTGCGATTAACTGTAGACACCACATATTTTCACCACATCATAAAGGAAATCTGCAGTCAATTGCTACGTCAAAGGCATTAAAAGTTAATACATTCTGTGTGATACATTCTGGCTTTTCCTAGCTTTTCCTTATATGATTCCAAGTGAACCAACGCCCTTGAGAAGCCTGGGGCTTTTTCTGACGCCTTTCTTTTTTTTTTCCCCCTGAGATTTTTTTCACAAAATTGTAAGCCTAGGGCTACATTCTTTCTTACATAAAAATTTTGGCCATTATTACTTTGGAACTACTTGCCAACTGTTGACATATTCCCAGTAGTTGCAAAGAATCTCAGAGGAAGTTGGAGCTGTGCCTTAGTGTTTGTCAACACTGGCCACTCTTGACAGATCCAGGCCCCAGGTAATGCCCGTCTTGATTATATTGTTTCAGAGGTAAAGCACTTTTGGAAGAAATCAAACTTGAAACAAATGTGAAAGAGCTCCATGCCAGGGGAAGGTAAATTCTGTCCACTCGTCTGTTTGACAGTTTTGTTTATGTACATAATATGTACCACAGCCATCCAGATTTGAAGCCATTTATAATATATGGAACTTTTCCCTGTAAACAAAAGTGCAACTCTGATAGGATAACTTTTGTTTTGTTTTTGTTGTGAGTGGGAAGGTGGTCAAGGGATTTTCTGTTGTTTTCTGTCTCTAAATGTACATGCCGAGGGTGGAAGAAATACTGTGAATTTAGGGGGTTGAATCTTTTTCTCAGCAGCACTTAATCATGGAAACAGGAAAGTGGCTACAGATTGTTGATGAAAGATTGACTTAAATTCATCATGTGTCAATAGCACATTACTCTCTGTAGCATAATAAATGCAAATGGCTGACATGAGTGTTTTCTGTAGATTTTGCTGTGGAATAGGAATGAAGTGGGAAGGAGGTTTAGGGGCCTGAAAAAAGAAGGAAGAGGCAATAAAATATTCACTAATGTTTCCAGGGGTGGGAATGTTTCCAAGAATGGAAAACCACAGAGTAGAAACCAGAGTACCAAGAGATAATCTTTTAAAAGCATAACTAAACTTCACATAAAGTCATAAAAACATTCAGTATTCTTACAATAGAGTAAGGTAGAGAAAATAAAATTTTAATTTTAAATATTGAAATACTTTATTTTTATTGAAAATATGGTTTTTAGCAGGGATCCTTATGACAATTGTTGCTTTGTTAAGTCCTTACAAATGTCCATATGAAAGTCACAAGAACCTTTGTGTTCAAAGGTTTAACATTTTTAAAAAGGGGCATTTTTTTTCTGTTTGGCATTGTTCACATATAAGATACCCATTTCATATGCATGTCCATTACAGCTTCCTACTACTTAGTGAAGATTGGATTACCATCTGGTCACTTTCTCTTCCTTAGGATGATACCAGAGAGATGTAAGCAGACGGGTAAGACAGGAATCTAAAAACCAAAAATTGAGATGAATATCTAACAGTTTTTTGTATTTTTAAAGAGGTGCTAAGATCAGAATATTTGAGCTCAGAACTTTTTTGGAAAGTACAGGACACACAGTCACCTTGGATATGAGCTTTAGACTCTTTCTATAGACTTCCATCTCCTCTCTCTGTATTTAGCCATTTCCTAAATTATAGGTGCCACCTGTCCATTCTACAACAACTTATTGAGTATCTACCACTTGTTTGGCACTGTGGTAGTTACAAAACCAAGTTAAACATGACCCCTGTGTTGAGGGAACTTGAGGGTTGGTTTTAAAGTAATAATATATATTTTTTAAGAGTAAATGTCTCAAAACCTTGATGCCTAAATTGGAGTTCTTCAAAGCAATTCGTTTTGGGAGGGAGAAGCTCTACACTTATTTCCTATTTTTCTATTATACCATCCTCTAACCCTCTTTACAACTGACTTTTTCCTCAATTTTATGTTTATTAATGTGGTTAATACTTTGACTTTTCTCTGTCAAGTATTTACAGAATGGATCTAAAGGAAATCTTAATCCCTTGTGCTATTACACAGACATGTTCGAATTGTAAACTGTTAACAGTCATTGAAAAACAGAGACCTGTATTTCAGGAGTTGAAATCAATAAATTAAGATCAACCTGGAAAAAAGGACACATCTTGTATGCATGTTTTAAGCAAGAGCCAAAAAGGAAATGAAAAACACAATGCTGCTAGCCACCATCGCAAACTAAACTGGAATTTTGTCATGTTTGTTTTTCTCTGTCCTTATTAAGCTTGACTATTTGAAGAGCCACTTTCCAAAAAGGCACTGATTCAGACCCTGGAGGTAGATGTGTTACATTTTCGTGACTGTCTGTGCATGCATGCTCATGTACCTTTGTGCCCACTGATGATTTATATATTTGGCCACTAGATGGTACCCTTTCACTTTGAATGAAAGTGTATTTTCTATTGAGGCGTTTGCTTTTTATTTTGCTTCTTCTGTTGATGCAAAGATGGTGGAAAATCATCTTCTTTCTTGATTTAAGAAAATCATATTCTCTCTTAAATCGGATATGAGGCTCCCCGTCCCTTTCTGTGTACATAGGAATTTTATGTTTTTTTTTTTTTTTTTTTTTTTTTTTTTTTTTTTTTTT